>NC_135792.1:11235000-11365000 GCF_051106095.1 Pogona vitticeps | reverse complement strand
CCTCATTCTTCACAGCCCCACAAAACATAATCGCTGTCAGTTTCAGAGCGTTATTATTTTTATTAATCATTTCTGAAGCACTTCTAATGTGCAAGGCCTTTTACAGCCCTCGTCTCATTCATCCTTGCAACAACCACCTTGTGAGATCGGTCGCTATGAGTCCCATGTTAGAGATAAGCAACCGAGGTTAAACACGACTCACACATGGCCCCAAGTGACTCAAAATTATTTGAAGCCTCACCAAAAAAGTTTTCATTGGACTGTCCAGGTGGCCACAGCTCATGCAGGAAGTCCCAGAACTAGGGAATAAATACTCAATAGCAGCTGTTTTCAACTAGTACACAAATACTGTTGAACTGATCCTACTGGAACATTGCATGTGTGCAGATGTGTCTCCATTATTCAATATCTGCTGCTGAGTTAGGCATCTCTGGTAGCTTGGGGGGGGGGCATTTCCCACTATCAGAAACTTTAGGGACATCAAGGGCTGCCAGAACTGCCCAAGAATGAAAAACAAAGTAGAAACTGGCCAGAAATCCAATTATGCTTTTGAAAAAGGGAGCAAAGGAGAATCCTGCAACCTATTTGGAGAGTGAAATGCTGCTCCAGGAAGCCTTCATGAGAGGCTATCCACCTTTTCTACAGAAGAAGAGACGCCCAGGTGAATCTGAAAGGTCTAGCAGTACAAACACAGTCTCAGCAGCTGCAGTTTTTGCCCACTCCAGTCTAATGTATAGGCAATAGTAGAAGCTGTTCACGATTTACATCTCCCTAGGATCTGCTTTTAAAGAAACAAGTCTTTGGAGAGACCAAAAAGAAACGCTGCTTTGATGTTGGGTCCTAAAATGAACATTAGGATGTGCTAGACATATATTCACAGATGACAGAAGTCCAGTATCTATCTAGACATCAAGTCTTTTAAAGACAATTCCCCATATGCCTTTGTCAGACAGACCATGTTTCTGAATAATTTATTCAATGCCTAGGTGAAAATATTTTGTATTTTATTCACAGGAGTCTATTTCTCCCCCCCCCCCCATAATGAGATGCACATTTTAAATTCATTGTGTCTTATTGTCAGGCAAATATATTTAAAATGTCAGTTGAAATAGGAAATAAAACATTATTTAGGGGGTTTGGCTCATTAAAGTAAAACATGGACGGAGATGGAATTTATATTCATGTGTGCTTTGGAAACAGGGGTAGCAAAGTTACTAATGGAACAAGCGCATGTCAAGTAAGAAGGCAGCATTATTTTAATTTACCCTGTGATAGAATGACAGTGGCTGGCTAGTTGCCTGGCTGGCTTACTCAGTGAGTTGGATACCTGACTGCAGAGACAGAGGTTAGAAGTTTGACTCCTCTGTGTATCTCCTGTAGAAAATCCAGCCAATCCAGCCTTGGTGTAATGTGCATGCCTCCAGTCAAGAAGAAGGGAATAGTAAACCACTTAAGAATACTACATATTCAATTCTTAAAATTAAAAAAAAAACCTCCAGTTTATGAATGCGGAATATTGTGCTTCTGTACCAACAATTCAAAATTCCAGGAAATGTCCTAATATTTCTGCACAATATCATGCCTGTGTTGTCAACAGAAAAAATTATGCCAAGCTTTACATAGCAAAGGTAAAGGTAAAGGTTCCCCTTGACAATTTTTGTCCAGTCATGTTCGACTCTAGGGGGCAGTGCTCATCCCCGTTTCCAAGCCATAGAGCCAGCGTTTTTCTCCGAAGACAATCTTCCGTGGTTACATGGCCAGTGCGACTTAGACACAGAGCGCTGTTACCTTCCCACCGAGGTGGTCCCTATTTATCTACTTGCATTTGCATGCTTTCGAACCGCTAGATTGGCGGGAGCTGGGACAAGCGACGGGAGCTCACTCCGTCGCGTGGATTCGATCTTACGACTGCTTGGTCTTCTGACCCTGCAGCACAGGCTTCTGCGGTTTAGCCCACAGCGCCACCACGCCCCTTTACATAGCAAAGGGTAGCCTAAATGTTGACAAAACCAATGGCAGTAGTCACAATGGTCTACCACAGAATACTCTCTTGTGCTCACTAACATTCACAAAGTGACACGAAGGAAGGGAAAATTCCAGAAGCTGGGATTTTTCTTTCATTCGTTAACTACTTCTCACCCAAACACAAATCAAATATCATGGCTGTTTTCCTACAAGTGTATTTCACATTCACAAACCAGAGCAGACTGTACCAGAAAAAAACTTATTGGGGCAGAACTTACTGTGAAAGACAATATTGCTAGGAAGGAGAGGGCACATAACATCTTTAGAGGGTTTTTTTTTAAAGCTATGCAATTGTGTAGTGACAAGATGGTAGGACTGTTGAAACTATGATAGGCACCAAAACTGTGCTAACAACAAGTAAGATCAACCCCAGCTACAAAACAAAACAAAAATCATTCACAGCTTGAATGAGTTTCTGAGGTTTTGTTTTCTATTATTAAAAACTATATTTTTAAATGTTTTAAGAGTTAGACCCAGAATCTCTTTGTGATGTCTATTTGGCCAGGAGGGATTTAAAATGTTCTCCTCATGAGAGTCAACTAATTATGGCCCGGCTGACAGGGTTAAAAATTCAGATTGTTCCAGACCTGAAGCTGATTTTCCATTTGAAGACTTGTGTCAAGAACCTGGGTTCAGAAATGTTTACTGAATGCACTCAGGGCTTGTTGTTGTTTCGTCGTTTAGTCATGTCCGACTCTTCGTGACCCCACGGACCAGAGCACGCCAGGCCCTCCTGTCTTCCACTGCCTCCCGGAGAGTTGGGTCAAATTCATGTTGGTCGCTTCGATGACACTGTCCAACCATCTCATCCTCTGTCGTCCCCTTCTCCTCTTGCCTTCACACTTTCCCAACATTAAGGTCTTTTCCAGGGAGTCTTCTCTTCTCTTCTGCAGCACAAAGCTGCAACAAAGCTGTAACAATGTATCTACTTTGAAATACTGTTGCTGACAAGCCTGTATAATAAAGTCATTTTTTTTAATGAGAATGGTTGGCATTTTCTTTCAAGAGAATGGCTGGCAAGATTGGCCTTTTCAATTTATTTATCTGTTTAAAATCTGAGGCTGTTTAAGGTCCCTTGTTTCTGGATGGGGGGGCAATTTTACATTTTTAAAAAAACATAACTTAGACTGTCTGCTACATCTGTGCCGAAGCTGGTCCAGTTCTGAAGTCCAAAGTTATAGTTTTGTGTTTGGGTTGTCCTATTTTTGGAATTGCCTTATAGAATGTTAATTTGCCTTATAGAATGTTAATTGCCATGCAATAATATCACAGCACTCGTGTGTGTGTGTGTGTGTGTGTGTGTGTGTGTGAGAGAGAGAGAGAGAGAGAGAGAGAGAGAGAGAGAGAGAGAAGTGTATAGTTTAAAGTTGGCTGTGGAAAACCTTTCACACATCGCAAATTAGAGTGAAATAAATTTAATATGCAGCCATTCTAGATGGATTGTGTTGTCCATGAAAGCAAATGGCCCTTAAAAGAGACAGGGAAAGCATACAACTGAAAATGGGTGATCATACTGAAATTTTCCCAGAGCCCATGTCGAAATGATCAGTTGGCCCATATTTACTAATGGGCAATTGCTGTTGCAATATGGACCATTGGCCACCAATCTTCAAGGAAAATCCCCACACTACATTGCCTATCTATGAGAAACTACTAACGCTGGTCATAACTGATTCCTGTTTTCAGCATTAAAGTGTCTCTTCATAACACTCACTGGCTCTACCTTGTTTGTAATGGTTCATACAATGGCTAATATGAACTAGAAATGCATTCTGTACTTTGCAGCACACTTTCAAAGTAAGTAAAAGCTAGTACATTTGAACCATCGTTACAGTTACGCTTCCCAGATAGTTAAAGTTTTTAAAAAGTTTTCCCTTTCTGCACAGCAGAGTGAACATTACATTAACCCATGCTTTTTTAGTCTATGATAATGGAGGTTTTGCAAATCAAAGACTATATTTAAAGTGTGGGAAAACACCCTCTCTTCAACATTTCATAACTTTTACAATGTGTGAATAAATGGAAGACTGAAGCATGGGTAAAGGGCTAACTATTGTGTGTTAAATGATCCACAGAACAATCTTGAACATGCATTTGTACAATGCTATCCTAAGCATATTCAACTGAGCTTACCCCTGGGTTAATATTATGTACACTATCCTAGGATTGCCTTCAGCAATGAAGAACGACTACAGATGTTTTCAGAATAAAAATAAATAAATAGTAAATGAATTTAGGATTTTAGCCTCAGCAGATATAGAAGAAAGTATATTTTCTAATCCTGAATTTAAAAAGCAGCGCTGTTGAATGCACAATGGATGTTGTTACAATTTTACACAGAGACTGTAAGAGGCAACGTCTTCCTGCTGATAAATATTAAAAATATCATGTGGACCGTATTCTGTGATTCAAAAAGGAAAGGTATCATAAAAAGTGTAAGAGGCAAATAATTTCAACCCTCACCTGCACAAGATCTAGGAAGATGAGAGAACAGGGAGTGGTAGCATGGATCCCTAATGAATAGTAAAATCCCGCAATGAATTCCACTGGCTGAGAGCCACAACCGTAACTTGTCAGTTGCAAACATTCTTACATGCATTCTGTCTTTGTGAAGAGACAGTAATAGGCAGGTTTCAATCGGGTGTTTACACCCAGTGTTAACAGAAGAGATATTTGGGGGAGGGGTTAAATAGCTAGATCATGAAGGTGGAATTAAAGAAGGCATACAACTAACTGATTATTGGCATGGTGCCCAAGCAAAGGGTCTCATGTTCAAATGTATAGACCATCTTTTAACCACCTTTATTTGCCAGGAAGAGTGACTATAGTTTAGTAGTTACTCATGCTGGGTGAGGATTGAGAAGATCAAAGTTCTCATTGCCACCCAGCCATGAAATTCACTGGATGATTGCTTCCCTTGACATTTAGTCCAGTCGTGTCCGACTCTAGGGCACAGTGCTCATACCCGTTTCCAAGCCGTAGAGCCAGCGTTTGTCCGAGGACGGTTTCCGTGGTCACATGGCCAGCACGATTAGACACGAAACGCTGTTACCTTCCCACCGAGGTGGTACCTATTGATCTACTTGCATTTTTACATGCTTTCGAACTGCTAGGTTGGCAGGAGCTGGGACAAGTGACAGGAGCTCCCTCCGTCATGTGGATTCAATCTTACGACTGCTGGTCTTCTGGCCCTGCAGCACAGAGGCTTCAGAGATTTAACCCTTAACCCACTAGACTGGTATAAAATATGGGTACTGTATGACTGCCTCACTTAAGAGTTCGGTTACACTGATCATTTGTATCGATTTCTGTCCGGACGTTTTTGAAATCCATCTAAAGTCACGTTTTTGTTTCCACTGCGTTCATTTTGGAGAAATTGTACTCCAATTTTAATTGAGGCAAAAAATAAAATAAAAAAGCTTCTGGAAACAGCATGAGATTCAAATCATTTCATTCACCAGATCGCACGGCTTCTATAGCCACTGATCCCAGTGCCTCATCAAGCCCTATTGTCTATTGTGGAAGTACATGCGACTGAGCATAGAAGACAGAGCAACAAGCACACGGAAAAGTTAACGAGTGGACACACACAAGAAAGGAAATGGACCTCCATAAGACTATTAAAAAACCCCTCAATTGGCGGCCAAACAAATGCAAAGTTGACCGTGCACTGTGTAGTCATGATTTTTAAATTGGTTTTAAACATGATAATCATAATTCAAATCCAGGTTTTATTGCTCCTGTGACTGCACTCTTAGTGGTAACAGACAGTAAAGATTTTTATGCTGTCACGTACACACTGGCATTTCCTGCCAACCTAGCAGTTTGAAAGCATGTAAAAATGCGAGTAGATGAATAGGGACCACCTCGGTGGGAAGGTAACGGCGTTCTGTGCCTAAGTCGCACTGGCCACGTGACCACGAAAACTGTCTTTGGACAAACGCTGGCTCTATGGCTTGGAAACGGGGATGAGCACTGCGTCCTAGAATTGGACATGACTGGACTAAATGTCAAGGGGAACCTTTACCTTTACACACTGGGATTCAAATAGACCAGAATACAATAGCTGGGATATATTTAAAGTTGAGGGGTTTTAGTCAAGCAATGACTTACTGAAATAATGTGCCTCTTTTTGCAGGACTATCTGAAAATACTGTCTTTGAAATCAAGGGATAATTCCTTGATTTCCCTGAGCAGCATAATGAATTGATTCCTGATTCCTTATATAGTCAAAACACTGCCTGTACACAAGAGGCCAATACTAGCAAAATTGAACCTTGAACGTTGTAGTACAAAACAACAAACAACAAATGACGACGATGAAGATGATGACGATGATAATGATAATGATGATGATGATGATGATGATGATGATGATGATGATGATGATGATGATGATGATGATGATAATAATAATAATAATAATAATAATAATAATAATAATAATAATAATAATAATAATAATAATAATAATAATAATAATAATAATAATAATAATTTTCAGGGTAAAACACCTAAGGGGGTTCACATATACACATTCAAAAACACATCCTAATGTAGAGTGAAGCCTGTTAAATGGTCAAATCATTATGACAATAGGAGGGTGGGAAAGAACAGAAAAACATGAGAACTGAATGGAATGTCTGGAATCCTGTACAGGAGCACTCCACACCTTTACTAACAATGACTACCATGGCACAAGCCTTTATCAAATAGGCTGTTCATTTGGGTGGCTGAAATAAGCCAAGAAAAGTGTGGGGGAACCTATATTCCACCACCTCCTCCCGCTACTCTGTAATTTGCAGGATGCATTTTTTAAATGATCTGCAACTGTAGAAAGCTCCATCAGTCAGATGATACAGATAGATAATTCACCAAACTGTCACATGATCTTCCATCAGTCTAAAAGATGTGAATATATTGCCACAAGCTTTGGGAATAATGGGTGCACCTGTTTACAGTGTCACCTCTGTTTGCTAATTGTCTCCTTGAGCTACATTTTACTTCTAATGCATTTATTTTTGACAGGCAGTGTCTATTTAGAAATCACATTACTTCAAGAGCAATTGTTCTTTTGTCTATCAAGTAAATGAAGTGTTGTTATACAGATTTCAGGTTCTGATTAGTGAAGTATCAGTATGCCACAAAGGTCAATCAGTTATTTACCTGACGTAACAGACACATGACAGGTCTTTTTTTAAAAATCAATTTCTGAGCTAGAATTTGTAATACAATAGCAAAATTGTTAATAGAAAAAGGCACACTTATTAGCAATAATAGCAATAGTAGTAGTAGCTGTAGTAGAGACGGTGTTAAAAATTACTCTGCATTTAAAAAAACACTGAGGCAATCATATCAATAAAACAAAATGACACACATACATCTTTTCGTGTGCACTGAACAATGTTACAGGATGGGCTATCTTCCGTTTACACAGAAATACATAGACACATTAGAACTGTATGTATACAATAGAGATGCTAGATCAGATCTGGAAACATAGTTTGGCCCACTAGTGGCATGTAACAATACCAACAGAATGATACAATTATTTTAAAGTTTGTCTTTGATTCAAATATTTCTGAAGTTCACCTATGAATTATGAAAAACCAATTACTGGCTTTGGTAAGTATGCATAAAATAGCTGAAATCCTGTTGCTTAACTTAATGCCTGCAGAATGGTGATGACATCACCTACAGGGGTGATTTTTACTTATTAAATACTTTCTCCTTCCTTCTCAAGGGGTATATGACTCACAAGCAATCTACTTCATTATGTAGACGTTCTGGGAGCTTCAGGGTGGAAGAAAGAAATCTTTAATCATTGAAAATTTTCTGCTGCTGAATGAAGTTACTGGCAACAAGAGATTTTCAGTAAATCAGTTTCCATGCAATAGGTTACTCATATATCAGGCAAGCCATAGAAAAGAAGAAATGTGTTTAATGATCAAAAACTGCTCCCTCTCAGTCATATTATCATCCTTCTGCAGGCATAACTTATGCAACAGGGTTTCAGCCAATATGTTTTAATTATTCAGTTGCATTTATTATTATATGGTATGTAAAATTCTTACATCTACAGCTAAAGGCAACACAATGAAAATTTAAAATCCAATCTGGGGGGAAAATGCAAGTATTCTATGGTGGAAGAATTGGACCTGCTGTGAAATTTGCTCTGTTTTCTAAATACAACTATGTAAAGTGAACAGTGTGGTAACTTACTATGGTTAGAAAAGCTAACATGCCACAATCATAACAGGAACAATAATAGGATCAACATTTAGTATCAGCAGCTTCACAGAAGTAGTTTTATTGATAACAACAGGGGAGATTTTCAAAGACTCCAGTTGGAAGTTGGATGCCTTTGAAATCTCTCCTAGTTCCCTAATTTCTATTACATGTGTTAATATGGAAATAATGGTAGTAATAAAGCCCAGTTGTGTGTCTGCACACATTTTCAGAACTCCAGGATGAATCTGTACTCAATTACATCAGAAACAGAAAAGTTTTAGTGTAGATTTTAAGACAGTCTTTGTTTTCGTATCCATTTATAAATTCCTTATTAGCATGCTATTTTAAAAAATCTATAGCAGCATTGTGACAACACTGGTAAGAAAATCTCAAATCTTGCTACCATCATGGAATATAGACAGAATGTGTATGGAGGGGGTATCACAAAATTGGTGGGAGCCATCGCCATGCTCTTTGCCTTGCTCCCACCATTGGGCACAGTGACAATACTGTCTCCTTGCTTGAGCTGTGGGATTTTCTGCATCTACAGAGGCAGGGACACTGTTGTGTTTCTGCATCTCCTGGGGAACACAGGAATTGTGTTATTCTGAGTCAGAAAACTGCCCCATCTTGACCAGCACTGTTAATTCTTTCAAAGCATGATGCTTATATACCGCCCTGTAGCTCTTAAAGCACTCTCTGTGTGGTTTACAATTTAATTGCACAGGCTACGCATTGCGCCTGCCACACTAGCAAGCTGGGGACTTGATTTACCAACCTCAGAAGGATGGAAAGCTGACACAACCTCAAGCTGGCAACCTGGGATTGAACCCAGTTGGATGCCTTGTATTTCAAATGCTGGTCTTCCATCCAGGTGGTAAATAGTAGGCTTCACCCTATGCAGCTTCCCAATCAGATGAGATCAGGTATGTTCAGGCTGATATGGTTGGGATGTGTGGCATCCCCTTGCAATCTACAGTTCTTTGATTTCAGGCTTCCGTGCATCAGTAGTGAAGAAAACTTGCATGGGGCAACTGTTCGCATGCAGGCTTCTGTGCCGCTGGCATACCAGCAAGCAGTGCAAGGTCTGAGAAGGGTGGGAAAGAGAGCAGCATTTCGCCTCAACAGTATGTCATGAGATGCCCCACTCTGCCTAGGCCACAAGTTGCCCTGCCAAGAAAGACGCATTAAGAATGAACGGAGGTCATCTGTAATCTTACCTAACACTTCTGTCATCGGCCAGAGCTGGCTGAGGTGGCTGCCTACAGCGGCAGTTGCTTCAGGCGGCCAAGACACCTGAAGATGACCAAGGTGGCATTTACAAAGACACCTGAAGCCAATTCCACCTTTGCCATTTGGCTCCCAACTGCCCATGCCTCCTGCCAGTGCACAGGAACGCTTATAGGGTGACCTTATGGACAAAGAAGGAAAGGATGGGGGTAGGTTCTTTTCAATGCTGTCTGATACCTCTGTAGTGTGTGGTTGACTGCTTGCTCAATGCTTGTTTCTTCACAGTCAATGGGAGGCCGTGGTCTCCCACACTGCACTGGTTTTCCCGGCCTTGCAGGGGCCACACTATAAGGATGATCAGACAGCCGACAGCATTTGAAAGAACTTGCTGTTGTTCTTGTTGCCCTCCTCTTCCTCCATCTTTGCCCTGTAAATGTTCCTGTGCAGCAACACCGGGCGAGGCAATGACTCCAGGAGAGCTTCAACCAATGCCATTGTCAGGACATGATAGGAATTCCCTTTCTGACCATAGTGAAATTCATAGTATTAATTTTCTGCTTAGCGTGGGAAACAGAGCATCCACAGTTGTTTTGAAACAATGTGGTGCATAGTGTGGAATATGATGAGTATGGGGATGTCTACCTATAATTACCCCAAATATATATCTATCCTATACATGCTTTTATTTAAAAGCAATCACAGACCAATCTAAAAGTCAGCTTTTAGCAAGAATAGCAGGAGCTGGGGTAGAACTGGTGACTGCTACTCCACTACTCCCCTATTTACTGATTGTTGTCGTTGTGTGTCATCAAGTTGGAAATGACTTATAGCAACCCTAATACGGCTTTCAAGGTAAGTGAGATATCTAAGGAGTGGTTCTACTAATTAAATACACCCAGTTCGTTTCCATGGCTGAGTGAGGACTCAGGCATAGAACTCCAGCATCCTAGTTCGTGACTCTGTTCAATATGCCAAACTGGGTATCTATTTACTGATTACCTTTCAGTCCTACCAGATATGTCCAAACATGTGAGGCTCTTAAAGACGGACACATAATTACACTTCCTGTGTTGGGGGGGGGGAAGGGGTGGGTGGGAAAATGCTCCCATGCAATAGTCACCAGATGTCTCAGCTCTTGATGCATAACTGGGATTTCAGGGACAGTTAAAGAACAGAAGCGATGACTTTGCAAGGGAGGCACTGCTGATTAGCATGGCTGCAAAACATGAACCGATTCAGGTTTGGTGTTTAGATCTTACGATTGGCAAATGAGACAACAACTAATTTCAGGGATCAGATTTGCCCGTGGCAAATGAAACGGCATTTGGCGAATGGTCTGCAAATGAAATGAAAAACCCAGAATTCTCTCTGACTTTTTGCTTTGGTTGAGCCCCCATCACTTCAAATGGCTGCACTTCTGCTACGGACTGCTACGTGATGGAGCTGCAAATCCCGATGCTCAAACCCGTCATTCTGAGAAAGCTCCTCTGAGGTCAACGCAAGTGCTCCGTATAAGCAATACAGACATACGGTATCAAATCTGTTGTACACTGCAAAGGATGCGTTATACTTCATATATCAGTGAGATGATCCCAAAAAATCCCGATGCATAAGCCATTATTACTTCAGTCACATCCATGACTTTCCTACGTAGAAACTGCCCTGAACAGGAAACCTCTGTATCTTAACATGTAAAAGCCAAGAACTGCTGCAGTTTTATTAGTTTGCCAAAAGAAAAGGCTACAAAAAACAGTGCTTGCCTTAAGTCACATTCTAAATTGGCTCCCTTGAGCATTTCTGTACCTTGTTCACTAAAGCACTGTGTATGTTTTCTCAATGTTTAGCATATGCTATGTAACCTGAGCAGGATTCATATTGTTCCTGTAGTTTTTTTTTCTTTTCAATGTGTTCCCATCAGGACCATAATTACATGCAAAATACAAGACATCAAATCATTCATAAAGATGTTTAAATTTTTCTCACACATTTCCTAGCAATCCTGAGGCAACTCTGTAGAGAAAATCCTGAAAGAAATGACAGGCATTATCTTCTATTTCAATCTAGAGGTAAACTTCAGATCGACGTGTGTGTCTGTCCACATGCCAGAACTG
Organism: Pogona vitticeps; assembly: GCF_051106095.1. Classification (NCBI taxonomy): domain Eukaryota; kingdom Metazoa; phylum Chordata; class Lepidosauria; order Squamata; family Agamidae; genus Pogona; species Pogona vitticeps. The sequence continues at coordinate 11,353,403 of NC_135792.1, read as the reverse complement.
AAAAGATGGTGCTGGTGAAGCTTCTCTTTGAGGATTTAAGTGAAGTTTCCTTTCTTTTACTCTTGTAATATAAATATAAATCAGTCAAAAGTGACTGATCACTTTAATCCGTATAGTTCATCCAGAATCCAGTAGATGTTCTAAGTCAAAAGTAACTAACTCCCTGTTGTGTTTTGAGTAATGGTGACACAAATATTCAGCCAACATTACACAGATGTATGTAAGTCATATGTGGCCTGGAAAGGTAGGGGGAGTACTTTGTAAACTTTTCCCGATACCCAATGAGCTATTGTGATAGAAAGAGGGACTAAGACTCAGGAGACCTGGGTTCGAATCTCTGCTCAGCCACGGAAGCTTACTAGGCTGAGGAACTGGTAAATCCCCTCCTTCTCACTTACCTTGAAAGCCCTATTAGGGTTGCTAGAATTTGGTTCCAACTAGTGGCATATAACAAACCTTTCCTATTAAGTTGCCCAATTGGCAATTCTTATTTGTATAGGAGGCTGACCAAGAGGCCATTTAAAGCCTCTATTAAAGATGGCAAGAGCTATTATTTTAATCGGTGCAACTGCTATCTTTGAGAAAAAGAGATAAGAGCAGGTATTAAATTACGGAAGTTCAGTTTTAATAACAGAATCCAGATGACAAACCAGTTCATTTCCAAATAGTGTTAATGACAACTTACTTATCTATTACAATTTGAGCACACAGCCGCAATGTCAGAACTATACAGTTAGCACTAGATTTATCACCTAAAGCCTGAAAAGTAGACTTTTAAAAGCATCATCCCACCAGTTCTTCCAAAAGTCAACACAGAATTTAAAGAGGAATTTTATAATTAATATACTTTCAATGTGACTTCCTGTCAGCTGCCTTGAATGTCTGTTGTCCGGTAGAAAGGTGGGATATAAATATTTTTAAGAAGGAAATAAAGATATGCATGGCTTTTGATTCCACACAGCAATTAAGAGAAGGCCACTATATGATGTGGCCATATGCCACTTTATACAGTGGTGCCCCGCTAGACGCTTACCCCGCTAAATGACAAAATTGCTTGTTTCCTATAGGGGATTTTCCCTTTACATTGATTAGGTCCTTGCTTCGCGAACCATTTGTTTGCAAAACGATGATTTTTCCGGCTCTGCAAAATGGCTTCCCTTTGCAAAATGGCTGTTTTCCGGACAGAAACTTCAGAAAACAGCAATTCTAAACAGCTGGTTGGCGGTTCTCTATGGGCGATCTTCACTGGACGATGAGGTATTTCCCCACTGGAATGCATTAACCGGTTTTCAATGCATTCCAATGGTGTTTTTGTTTTGTTTTTGTTTTTTTTGCATGACGACAATTTCGCTGTACAGTGATTTTAACGGAATGGATTATTCTTTCTGAATTTGATCTCTCTGCATAAATTAGTGTGTGCAGTGCTTCTGAAAATCTGCACTCTCCTTTGCCCTCTTTGGGACAATATTCAGATCACTCGGAATAATCGTTGGCATTACTCAAAAGACAACATTCCTCCATGGAATGATGTGTAAGTACTCAGCCTAACCCTCTATTGCATGGAAAACCTGTAGAAAACAGACCAAGAGTATAGAAAAGAGGCAAATGCAAGAATTGATAAGAGGGTTGCAATACATTTAGGTAGATTAGAATGAATACTGTATCTTGAGTTAATGTGTTTTTACATTATATATTTTATTATCATATGCCACTTTGAAATTTGCAAATTTAAGTGGTGTGCATGCTTAGTTAGTTAGTTAGTTAGTTAGTTAGTTAGTTAGTTAGTTAGTTAGTTAGTTAGTTAGTTAGTTAGTTAGTTAGTTAGCTAGTTAGTTAGTTAGTTAGTTAGTTAGTTAGTTAGTTAGTTAGAAAGAAAGAAAGAAAGAAAGAAAGAAAGAAAGAAAGAAAGAAAGAAAGAAAGAAAGAAAGAAAGAAAGAAAGAAAGAAGAGTATAGGATCAGATGTATCCTTTGACTGTGAATCCAATACAGCTTTTCAACCAACTTGGTTTTAATCAATGTTTAACTATGGAATGAGGGCTGTGGTACTTATTCTACTTATCTTTTTCTTTCACTGATGTATGTGTGAATGTAATTTGTTCTGAACCTTTCTATTCTTAGTTTTGCTTCAATCTGGGGAACTGAAACGGGGCTAACAGAACTATAAATGAAATATATGTTATTATGTATACAGTGTCCAAAGCCACACAATGACAAAAATGAGGAATAATTTATTAACTTTATAACAGATACTTTGTAACCATTTGTTGAAAAATATATGCAAAACTAAAATGGATTAGATTCTTTTATGACAGCTTGAATGACCAGAAGCAGTATACATTTAAAAGTTAAGTCTTCCCCCTGTCCCATTCTAAATAACCTCACCTTTCTCACATCCTTCCCCAGCCCCTCATATCAGACATATTCTTAAGACAGAGATGATGTGAGAGAGGAAGGAAGGAAGGAAGGAAGGAAGGAAGGAAGGAAGGAAGGAAGGAAGGAAGGAAGGAAGGATATTATAAAACAGAATATTTATGGCTAGGATCTTTGGAACATCCATGGCCTTACATATATTTTCTCTAAGTAATCAGGAATGTATTGGTATTTCGAAATTATGTATCTCTAATAACACAAAAGTACTTAAGAACAGAAATAGACAGTAATGGAAAATGCAGTCAACTGTTGACAACATATAGAATTTCAGAATATAATTTACAGAGAACAGCAGAGCAGATGAGTCAAAATTTTCTCAAAAATATTCCTTGCCTTCGATAGTCCAATGTAATTCATTTTCTATCTCTGTTCATTAATCATTGTTAAAATTAGTGATCCATTTCTTCCACTCTGCCATCTGCACTCAGCTTCGTAACAAACATGACACCTTCCTGCATAATAAAACCTGACAACTACGAGGATGCATTTCCAAATAGCTTTCTGCATATTTGCACCTCTATAACCGATTCCGTTGTCAGACAAAAGTGGATTATTTAACCAGAATTCTTTCTTTATCAATGCAATATCTCTGTGTGTATGCACTTGGATGCATATACACACACTTGCATGCTAGTATGAGTGTACACAATAATCAAGCAAAATCAATTCAGTTAAGATAGAATTAGCCAAAAGACACTTTAGATCTGAACTATAGCACATGATAAAGCATAACACATAAACACAGTCCTGACTCCAAGTACTAAGTGTATCTGTAAAGCTTCTGTAAGCCAAGATATCCAAACCTTTTGACTATATGAACCTTTAACTGTTCTACAGACTAGCAAGTCAATGGCACTGTATATAATTTTTTTTCGTTTAGTCACATGAGGAGAGAAGAACCATACATTTCCATTGTGCTCCCTTTATGTCTTTTGCCAGTATAATTTATATTTTTAAAGATTAATGTTCATCCCTAGCCCCCAAAGCTAGGGATACAAGTTCAGGCTCCTACAATACAAGCAGATACTGTAAATATGTCCCCACTGATCTAATATGCATTTGTGGACTTCTTCCTGTTCAGAGGATGCACTCAAAAAAATTTTTTTGTTTGCTCATTTAAGACTGTCTAACCACTCTGCCCCCTTGGCACTTCAAACTGCAATGTTTAAAAATGTCTAAGACTCTTAAAACACTTTAGATGGGAAAGGATTCTATTGTCAATTTCTATTGTCTTTAAATGTGAAACTTACTGAATTATTGTTGTCATTTCTACATCGTATGTCATTGTTTTAAGAAGCATCTAATGGGTAAGGAGAGAAAAAAATCCCCCAGTTTTATCTTTCTGGACATGTCAATGAAAGCTATTAATTTATTTTAATGTATTATTGACATCTTCTTTGCTCTAGATAGAAAAGGAAGAAAGTGGAGCTCAACACCATCAGCATAATAAGTGAAAGAAAAGGGGAGGGACTGTTTAAACAGAGCAGGGGTGCAGTCAAAGCAGAGATCTAGCTAGAGTTAATGGCCTAGGATGAGTGTCCATCTCATTTCCTATAGTGAGTTTCTGCTCTGCTTCTAATACTTAACGATGAGGAGGCGGCAGGAACAGAGGCACCCTGTATTTCACACTGGGTTTCATCTACTTCAGCTCAAAAAAAGACAGGTCTGACAGCAGCAAATGCAGTGCCATCTTTGATATCCTGATCTTAGATATTGTAAGATCTTAACGTTGTTATTTCATAGCAAACTGCTATCTGTAGCCACCATATTCATTCATCTCCACAGTACTACCACCTGAGGTATCTTCCCATTTTTAGATTGAGAAATCAGAGCCGGAGCCATCAAAAAATAAATAAATAAAAAGGGACCTCAAATGCTATGATTTTAACAGACACACACCTAGTTACTTATGGAACTGTCACATTCCAGATGATTCAGTAACTTTTGTTAACTCTGCACTCACTCTGTACGGGAGACGGACATGTTCACTTATTTCTCTCAGGTGAGAAAGAAATATTTCTAAAGGTTTCTCACTGCCGGATGACATGACAAGACATTTTGTGCAGTTTTTACATTTAGGTCCTTTGTGGAAAATTGAATGAAATATTTTTCATGCAAAATACTACATTTTGTGCAAAAAAAAAAACACCCTTTTTTCCAATGGAAAAAGTATTTGTTTCCACATAAAAACAGAGTTTTTTGCTACAGCTTTTTCCACAGCTGCTGCTAAGAAAACCGCTGGTTCTTTCTTTCTTTCTTTTCCTTTTCTTTTCTTTCCTTTCTTTTTTACTCTTGTATATGAGGAAAACTAATTTCACAACAGCTGCCTATTTTTTCAATCCATTGTCTCAATGCACTGATAAACTCTTCTCCTTCAAGGACAAGCAAATACTCTGCATGCCCACTAAGGACAATTCCATGTTTCCCCAAAATAAGACAGAGTCTTACTGTATATGGATTTTTGCTTCAAAATACGCATTAGAGCTTATTTTTGGTGATGTTTTTTTTTTATGTACAACACATTTATTTCAATGCAGTCATGTCATCTTCTTCTGATTGCTGCACACGGGTGGAGGGCGGCTTTTCACATAACTGGCGTTTATTATGGGGGCAGGGCTTATAGTACGAGCACCCTGAAAAATCATACTGGGACTTATTTTCAGGTTAGGTCTTATTTTCAGGGAAACAAGGTAGCTACAGCTCTCCACTATATGTATGTATAGTATAAACACTTGTGTTTTAGATATCCCTATAGCCACTTCAAACGTTAGTTCAAGTATCTGAGGGGTTTTCATGTCTTTAAATCTTCAACCATACTTCATATTTTAACCATAACAAAGAATGGAAATACATACAAACACACCTATACAGTACCTGTAGGACTACAGACTCCTTGATACCAGTTTAGGTGTCTTGTACCTTGGTGTTTATGGTCAGTCTTGGGCAAGCCATTTCCCCTCTGTCTACTCCCCACAGTTGTTGGGATGATCAAACACACAAGCAGCTTATCTATGTCATGCCTTCCTAAGCTTCTTAGAAGATGAGATGAAACTATAACAAATAAACACAGCTACAAAGACTATTTATTAAACAGAACCCCACCCCTCACTGTAGATGGCCATGCACAAACACAGGCATATATGTACATAGAACTCAGCCAACATCTGACCATCTCAACAAATCATTATGTTGGTTTCCAAAATGTCCTTAATGCCTGTATGAATTTGACACCTCATCTATTTTGAATACTGTGATTTGGTTTTACACCCTTAAAAGTACACTTTTAACACTGGTAGCTAGAAACACAGCCACGACTCCTCCTTCCTCCTCACCACAACAATGGGTGATATTGTTTTCAAATTTCTTTTGCTTGAAATGCTAATACCTGAACAGTGAGTTTTACAAATATAAAGATGTCACATTTAGAAATGTATTTCTGGTTTTTTTAAAAAAGAAATCTTCATTATTATTTGCCAGGCAGTTTATGGAAATGAAGTGTCTAGCCTATTTATTCATTAGCACATCTCCTTAAAGCTTGCAATAAAATTTTTGAGAGCAACTTGCAACTCTCCTTTTATTCCCCATCTCCTCTGTGAAAGAGAGAGAGAAAATCACAAATAGACATTGTTTCTGAAGCTGTCTCTTTTGCCTTCTAGTTTCCTTTTTTTTCTTCACATGTCTGCATACTGACACATTCAATTTCAGGTTATCAGCACATCTGAATTACGGAATACTGATGGGGATAGAGGGCAAGCCTCTCTAGACTGATTAGCATCATTTAAGAAAGCATTCAGTTGCTTGCTTCATTGGCTGCAGGGATTCCATGATGGGTGGCCTTTTAGCATTAGAAGTCAATATGGAGCAATCTCATTTGAATTAAATATGGACAAAAGAGAAGATCTGATTGTGGTTATTCATAGTTAACCTTTTAATATCACAAAGCCAAAAATGGGGGGATGGGGGGGGGAAGAAGGCTCAAAATCCTTAAAATATATCAGCACCAAAGTGTGTGTTTTTACCATTTTTATTAATTTCAGTCCCTCTTTTCCTTTGAGTTTCTCTGGTTTTACTTTGGGAAATCACATGTAAAACAAAACATTCTTGTCTAAAGAAATGTCAGTATGAATGTTCCTGGAAAACCTTTTTTAACCTAGTTAGTTCTGGGACTATAATGAAAGCATAGCTCCTAATTCTAATCCATAAAATGTATGTAAATCCACTCTGAAAAACATATTTGTCTGTATGAGATTTACACTTGCATCAGAATGGGTTACAGATGGGACTAAAGTATTTTGTTAACGCAGATGACTATTTATGGCTGCTCACATTGTGACCTCTTGTTGGGAAAGACAGCCTAAATTCATGGCATGGTTGAAAAAAAAAGTTGAAAGGACAACCCTCAGTGGGATCTCAAAGGGGGGGGGAGCCAATTCACATGATAATTCTATTTGAGCTCAGAGAACAGAATGATAAAACAATAATGATCATGATCAGTCCAACTCAGACTGGTCACAGGAAGCATTATAAAGTGCCAATCAGAGGGGAAAACATGTGCCAGGTATGTTCTGCAACCAGTTGCCAGATTCTTAAAGTTAGTGCATGGTATTATATGGATGTGGTCCATTGTTTTGGCAGGATGGCTACAAATCTGATTTTCAAGCACTGTCTGAATGAATAGGAATCTCTTCTCTTCAATCGTGTAATTTTTCTATATGAGAAAAGCAACAAGGGAAAGGCTAGGCCCTTCTCTTTGCATGTTGAATGTCACCAGGTACGCAAGATGTAAATAAGGCTGAGGTGTCTCAGGTAATGTATTCCTGAATAAGGTCAATTACTCCGAAGTTCAAATAAGCTTGAATTTCAAAAACAGCACTAAGGCTCAATTCACACAAACACTTTTTGCCATGGTTATTGTGTGGTAAACTTATCTTCGTTTTGTGTGTTTCGTGATTTTTTTTTGTCTCTATTCATTTAATACTACTTCACTGACTGCTGTCTTGGCCCAAGAAGCTCTTGGCATTGTGCAATTAATTGATCAGCATTTCAAATGCTTCTTCTTTATAGCAGTCTGTGTTAAAATCTATGATCATAACAGAACAGAAAATACAAAGCACTGTACAATGAGCAATCTCATTACATTCTTCTTTATCTTAAGGAAGATGCTGTAGGCATTTCTTTTTTTATTATTTTTTTCTTGCAGTGGTATGACCCAGTATTCATTCAACCACATTCCAAAGTAGTTATATTCATCAGCACTTACCACACTTTCATTTTGGGTCTTGAAGGTTATTTCTTCGGCTGCCTGCTTTTCACGGGTTAACAGTGAATATGGATTTCTTAATATATTTTGTCTGTGTAATGACTGATATTACTGAGTAACATTTGCAGACCAGCTAAGTAATCACACGACCGCATCAACTGTGTATTGGGTGTTGTTGATCACTTTTCTATTGGAAATGATACAATCGTCTGTATTGCCAAGTATTGCTACTCTAAAGATGCCCTTGGTTATATAAATTGAAAAATAGTAGTGAAAGTATGTATCTTTCTCAGAGTCCTTGTTATATCTTTCCACCCTTTGTTATATAGTCTTCAACTTTCACTGTAGCTCCTATTGGTAGTCTAAATTATACAAATCTTTCTTGAATCAAGGCGGTAGTAGGGTAGCTTTTCTTTACCAATAACTCTACCAGTCATGTTGGACTTCGCCAAAGGATTCTTCTTAACCTAGCAGGACAAGCATGCATATTCATGTGTGAGTGGAAGAATAAACACAAATTTAGGACACACCTATCCATGTTATATATTGATTCTGTGAACATTTTCACTGTCAATACTATATACATATATATGTCTGGGATCCACTGCCAATAGCCTACAAATCACACCAAGTTTCAAAATCAAGTTCAACACACAAGCATCTTTAACACTATTACAGATAAAAGGGCAAGATTCATTTAAATGCTGTGCAACCAGATTCTTAAGCCTATCATGGCTCACAAGACATGTCTTTTAAGTCTGCCAAAAATTTGACACACATATTTTAACAGTCCTGGCAGTAAAATCCAGTATTTTAGTAAGTTCCTGATGGGCTACATATGGTTTGGAGGATTCTGTGGTATATTCGTCTGACATCATCATAAAGCATGTGTATTATTTAATTATTTTAGTTTAACATAGTCCTAGCCAAAATGGGAGTAAACCATGCCTATCCCAAGTCATATCAGAAGTAGCTTCCAGCCCAGTGCCTTGGCACACAATGTATAGTTTTACATTCCAGTTGACTTCCAACACATTTGGATAACCAAAGTTTGAATAAGCAGGAGAGCTGTTTATGCTGGGACATGGGAAAGTAACAGTGGGTTTTCACTTCCAGCTACCAGATGCATAATGAAGGTGGAAGTTGTATGCATAAGGAAATGTGCAAATCCTGAACCAGACATTCTCTTACACTGTCCAGATGGAGCAAGTAAGCCAACAATTCAAGTTTATACAGGTTTTATTTTTCCTGGGAGCGAAAACACCAGACTAGGGATAGTCATCAGATACCAAAAACAAGTTTCACCCAGTTGATTATTAGAGGAAATAATCAACTACCATACATAGCTTGGTAGAAGCCATCAGTGGAATTCTCAATTCAAAGACTTGATTGCACTGCAAAAGTACCATACTTTAGTTGTTTTCTCTCGATTACATGACATAAAGCTGTGGGGAAGTCCAGCTTTTTCTGTGGGTCTCCAATGCAACTGATTGGCCAAGAGAGACTACTAATAGTTTCCCACAATTCCACCCACATTTCTTTGCTTTAGTTTCTGCCATGTGCAATTGCCTATATCCATTGTCAATATCTCTGAAGATTCTCAGACATCCAGGTGAGATTATCTGGAAGTTGAATCATGGCAAATGGACTTCTTTCTCATCAGGTTGAAACGTTTTGCTATTCATCCAAGCAACTTCTTCAGTTTGAGGAGAGTTGGTAGGAGACCCCTAATGTTTTTTTTCATTTTTTTCATTTATTTATTTATTTCTAAAGAATGAAGAGACAATCAACCATATTTCAAATAATAAATACAAAGCTATTCCCCACATTTCTCCAACTCACATATATACCATTCCCCATCACCATTTAAAGAAATATTGACCAACAATCTACATTTCTTTTCAAACCACATGTCTCAAAGTCTATTTTGTCGGCATATTTTAACAATGGCTTCCAACTTTCCGTGAATTTACTATGGCTTATTTTTCCTCTATGCAATCTAATTTTAGTGGTCATTTTTTCCATCAGCAATGTATGCCATATTTTACTTGTGAATGCTTGCAATGAGAGATCTTGGGCTTTTTTAGTTTTTAGCTATTTCAGATCTTGCGGTGCCTATAAGATTTGCAACTAATTCTTTATATTGTAGTTTCTCATTTCCCCCTGGTGAATAATGAAAATAACAATAATGTTTTGTTAATATCTATTTTTTGATTAGTCAGTGTTTCTATCCATCTAACTACCTCCTGCCAAAAAGTTTCTATTTTGGGGCAAGAGAACCACATGTGTTCCAGAGTTCCTTTTTGTCCACAGTTCCTCCAACATTTATCAGATATATCTTTATTAATTCTATGTAGTTTTGTAGGGTATAGATGCCACCGATGCACTACCTTTAGAACCGCTTCTTTTGCACTTTCTGATATAGATTTATATGGGTATTTTTTCCAGATTCCTGTCCAAATTTCCTCAGGTATAATAATATTTAAATTTATTTCCCACACTGTTTTAGATCCTCCACCTTTTCCATATTCTTTCTCAATAATGCTTTTATATATTAGTGAGGTTAGTCCTCTCTTTTTATTTTTATCTTTTTGTATACAATATTGTTCAAATTCAGTTAATGTTCTTAGAAAGCCAGTTTTCATTTCACTTTCCATTTTGACCCAATCAGAATTTTTACAAGTCTTGTCAATTTGTATAAATTTAATAATTTTGTTTATTTTTAAAGCTTCATAATATTTTTGAAGCTGTGATAATCCCCCCTTTTGACCCTGTCTATATTTGACACTATTTATGAATCTTATCTTCTTTCCCTTTCCTGCAATAAAATTTTCTAGCTTTCCTTGCCATAGTTTTACTTTTTTTTGTATCTGGCTGTAATGGAATATTTTGGAATAGAAATTGAAATTTTGGTAATATATAAGACTTAATCAAAGCGATTCTCCCCAGCATTGATAGGGTCAAATTGACCCACTTTGTCATTTTTTTCTTTTGCGAATTTAAATAGATTTTTATAATTTCTGTAGATTAATTAAGATTTTTGTTACCCATATTCCTAAGTATTTAAAACTTAAATAACATAGCTCTAAATGAGATGCTTTTCTAATTTCATTATGTTCTCTAATAGGGATATTTAAACATAATAATTTAGATTTTTGGAAATTAATTTTTAAACCTGTATATTGACTATATTCCTCTAATATTTCTTTTAAATGTTCTATTCTTTGTAATGGGTCCTCCAAAAAAAGGAGCATATCATCTGCGTATAAGTTTATTTTGTGTTGTCTATTTTTTGTGGACAGTCCTCTAATGTTTTCACTTTCTCTTATTTTTTTTGCAGGGGGTTCTATTATTAATGCAAATAGGATTGGAGACCCCTAATGTATCCTCCACATTGGTTAAGCTGGTCTGAATAGGCTCAGATCAAGAAGATAGGCAGTTTGAGAGAAGGTTCAGGGAGGCTATACATGTGCATATAGAAAATCCCTCACTCAACAGGGGTGGAGACCAACAAAATCATATCCAAAAAGAAAACGAGAGATAGGGTGGGAGAGAGACTGCCCTCTCAAGCATTTCCAGTGGTTACATCAATTCTTTACTGTATCAAGTGTCAATTTATTTTTCGGGAAAGATATCCATATAGAGGAGAGAGGGGAATATGCAGTGGGGAGTGGGAAATGACAGTTGGATGGCATCAGAAGAAGTGAAGGGAGGGGCTCTCCTGGGTGCCTGAGTGCGTATTTTTTTAGAGGGGAAACTGTTTGGCATGCGCATTAAATACAGTATACCATTCTTACCCCTTAGAAAAAGGTATATGCAATCCCACAACCACTGCCACCACATGCAGTCTGCATAATGAGGGACAGGCTGTTTCCATTTTCGCCCCCTATTATAGCATCACTTGGCTAAGCCCGGCAGCAGTACACTAGCAAAATGCCCCCAACACAGGGGAAAAGTTATGATGATCATATTCAAAGCCCTAAATGGTTTAGGACCTTGGTACCTATCAGAATGCCTGCTCCCAGCCAGATCTGTCTTATGATATCCGTTCTTCACATACAGGGCAGTTGAGGGCCTTGACCCCAAAGGAGGGTCAAGAGGGAAAGAACAAGAAACCAGGCCTTCTCGGAGGTGGCCCCCCCACCTGTGGAACAACCTGCCCATGGAGATCTGCTTGGTACCCTCGCTGTATGTGTTCAAACAAGCACTGAAGACGTGGCTCCTCTGCCAGGCTTTCCCTGAGCATTAAGTTTTTGAGATTTCAGCCTCGCTTTTACCATCCTTTTTACCACCCTTGTATCATCCTTTTTACCATCTTCATAGACAGTAAAAAAAAATCCCATTTATCATAGATGTTTTAATTTATCTCGCTGGTTATCGTATTTGTTTGAATGTATGTATTATTTTATTTTTATTGTGTTTTGATATTGTGTTGTTTATCTTGTTGTTAGCCGCCAAGAGTGGCCTGGTTGCCAGATGGTGTGGGGTATAAATCCAATAAATAAATTATTTTATTATTTTATTATTTGATTTTATTTATTTGATTTCTATCCCGCCCATCTGGTATATTCTACCACTCTGGGCGGCTTACTATGGAAACTGTCGGGGCTGAGTACAGAAAACTTTGAAACTAAGCCAAATAAAACTGATGATGTCTTGCAATGTAATTGAGCCCTGAGACATTCAAATAGGACAACACCAAATACGAAGAACAGTTCTTCTAATACCAGTCATGGGTGAATGGTACATACAAGAGGTACATATACACAGCTCAGCTTCTGCCATAGCAAATATCACCAGATTCACTCATAGTACTTTCTAAAAGGCATGATTAGAATGATTGCACCCCACTATATAACACCAATGCAATTATTAAATTTGCGGATGATACAACAGTGGTGGGACTCATAAATAAGAACAATGAGTCTGCTTATAGAAAGGAAGTACAAAGATTGATACTATGGTGTAAAGAAAATCATCTCACACTTAACATAAAAAAAACTAAAGAACTCATAATTGATTTTAGGAGGAAGAGAAATGTACATTTACCTCTGTACATAAACGGTGAGGAAGTGGAGAGAGTTGGTAGTTTTAAATTTCTGGGCACTTACATCTCAGAGGACCTCTCATGGACTATAAATGCCAACATGCTAATAAAGAAGGCACAGAAGAGGCTGTATTTCCTGAGAATGCTCGGGAAGTTAAATTTATCACAGCATTTGCTTCTGTCCTACTACCGTAGCACCATTGAGAGTGTCCTAACTTATGGCATTCTGGCATGGTTTGGGAGTAGCTCTGTAGCGGACAAAAAAGCTCTACAGAGAACCATTAAAATTGCCCAGAATATCATCGGGCTCCAACTACCAACCCTGGATGACATCTTCACATCCCGCTGTCTGAGGAAGTCACACAGCATCCTGAGAGACTCTTCCCATCCTGCTTATAACTTTTTTGAACTGTTACCGTCTGGCAGAAGATATAGAACAATTAAGACTCGGACCACACGTTTTCTAAATAGTTTTTATCCTAGAGCTATAATTGCAATTAATAATGAGCTTAAAGACCACCAGTAGTGAATAATCAGTTGGACTGTGTTACTTGGCCTGAGGTGTAGATGTTTGTATTGTTAGTGGGGGATTTCTAGTGGGTGGGGAGTGTTTGGGGAATGTTATGTGTGTGCATGTGTCTGGTCTCTGGGTGTCTGTGAATTTCGTTGTATGATATAATGTGTATATACTTACAATGACAATAAATTATATTATTATTATTATTATTATTATTAGAAATATCATAATTGAATAAACTTGTCTAAGCATAAAACTATATATTGCATTGCAAGTATTTTAAATTAACATGGTTAAAACCATTCTTTTCCAGATGGAAATGATGTTTTATTCTGTAAACCACTCAGAGTAGTGCGTGTTCTCTAATGGGGAGGCATAGAGATCAAATAAATAAATATGCTCTAAGACAGCTTGATTTTTTTCAGACATTTTTCTCTGTGTACATCTCCTAAGATAAAGGGCAAAAGTAGGAGCCACGAACGAGACATGGAGAATTATTTTTTTCCCCTTTAAGTTCCTTTTAACCTAATATGCACCTTTTAGGAGATGTTTTGATACATTTATGCGATTTAAAAAAAACCCTTATCAACACACTTTTAAAACAAAGTCAGGTTTTAAGAGAAAACATTCATGCAGAAAGCAGATGAAACAGGAGTGAACATGCATAAATAGTAAACAACCAAAATAAATTTATTTGCCCATTCCTGGCACAATCAGTAGAAATATTCCTACTTCACCTTTTGCCATCTTCTCATTCTGCATTACGATTCCAACACCTTCATCAAGTTTTTCCCCCATGCATTATCAAAAGACAAAACATCCCTCGAAAGTCGAAATGGAAACCTCATCACTCAGGAGCACTTTTTCTCAGTTTTAAGCATCTGCATTAAGAGGCCTCTCACAAGCCTTCCTTCCAGTAGACTTTCTCCAGTTGGCTATCGCACACAAGCAAGAAATTGCAGATGTTGAGAGCTGTTCAACACGAATCTTTTAGAAACCATCCGCAGCAAACTACTGTGGAGTTTCTTCAAGCACAGATTGTTTCTGTAAATGTGATACACTAAAAAAATGTCAAGTGCTTATTTCCACCAGCACCGCAGTGACAGTCTACTAGAAGGCAAGCCTGAATTCCTGTTTACTTATATGTGACATAAATAGATGAAAAATCCTGTAGCTCAGTAGGTAGCATAAGTAAAATACTGCTTACAGTAAAAACTTGTACCAATGCTCAGCGGTGAGCCAAACAAGTACAACATCAGCTAACATGCTACTGGTTCCACATTAGTGTTGACTGTGTCTTTAGTTGGTCATGACCTCGGCTGCTCTCTTTGAAAAATCTGCAATGTACAGTTTGTTCCATTATTTACCGTACAGGCTACTCTATAGATCATTAGGTCTTTCATCCTTTTTATATGTAACCAAAAATGTAAAGCTGTGTTGAAGATCCTAAAGTATCATTCATGGCCTTACTTTTTGTTTTTTTTTCCCTTCTGGTGTCTGATATATATGACAAAATACTGTTTCTTCTTATGCTTACAGCATTTTAGGCCTTTAATTTTTTTTTAAATTTAAATGTTTTGATGTACTACTATGCTACAATTTATCTTAAATTCTGAATATATTTAGAAGGTACGGCCATCTTGTTGTGATCTGAGGGACTTACACTAGATCACTGGTTCTTAACCTTGGGTTACTCAGGAGTTTTGGACTGCAACTCCCAGAAGCCTTCACCACCAACTGTACTGGCTGGTGTTTCTGGGAGTTGCAGTTCAAAAACATCCGAGTAATAAAGGTTAAGAACCACTGCACTAGATTAAGTTATCCTTCTCCTAGAGCCTTTGTCTAAATCCATTCCCTGGACTCATTGACTAGAGGTAGAACGTTCTATCTTGGCAACTCATTTAGGGATAAATCCAACTGACAGAGTAGACTTATTGAATCAATAGCACTTACCTAAGTGTTGACTTAACAGCTCCAGCACATTTGACGGCTCTGTTTTAGCTGACATTAAGCCCTCAATGCCATTATTTAATGGCTTTTAAACACTGTTTATTCTTTTCTCCTTAAATATTAAAATCCGGATAATTAGCAGTTTTAGCTTCCGAAAAGCTGAAACTAGTAATTTTTGGGCCCAGGACGTTGCTAGTGGTAAAGTTTGGGTCATATGAGAAACTAATATGAGGATGGAGGAATGGGGAGGAATGCCTGGATTTGAGTCTACATTTTGCACTTCCTTTTCTCTAGAGATAAAGGGATGGTGATTTTGAGCCCATCCGGTACCAATAGTTGGTTCTGTGTCCTCCAAATTTCAGTTCATTGGACCAAAGTGCCAGTTGCTTTGATCTAGTTATTCTGTTACTATTTTGTGGCTGAAATCCTGTTGCTTAGTGTAGTAGGTTACAGTGGAGCAGACCCATTGAATCAGTGAGGATTTACTGAGTCAGCTCCTTCATATGATCCATTGATTCAAATGGGCCTACTCTAGTTGCCGCTCACTACGCTAAGGAACAGGATTTGAACCGATATCATTTTTCTTTTACACTTGGATATTACTATCTTATTTTTAATGTTCAATCCTTTAAGCTGCCCCAGAACTTGTTGCTTTTACTGAAAAGTGCAATCGCTGTTTTAGATCAATATTCCCGAGCCTCAAAAGTCGCAGCTCTTCCACTGCCCTTCTCGTACTCAATTTGACCTGCCAGATTTGTTTCCCTCTGCTTTGTTCCCTAGCCATAAACTGTCTGTCATCTTTTATGTCCTGGTTTACACTGATAATACCATGAAGAACCAGAAAACATTGCAATAGCCTGGCAATTAAGCAGAAACAGTCTACCAGCCCTTCTACATTTCCCATGGCCGCTTGATAGGCTGGCGAGTTTGGCAAAGTACTCTTCTCAACAGAACTGATGGGTAAATTACATACAACTTCACCCATACAACACAAGCATCTGTGTAATTCTTATTCTCAGAGATTTTTTTCTCCACATCTTATTTTCACAACAGGACTCCTTTCTTTTGTTTGAGGAGAGGCCACGTCTCCGGTAGGCAAATCTGCATCTTTCCTTTTAGCACTGGAGCTAATATGTCAGATCCACTCACAGAAACATGATGATGCACATACACTGATTCTTTTAATTAAATGGACAGATAATCTCAGACTGCCATGTGAATTTTAAAGGGTTTACTTCAAAATGCCACAACAATCATATTCACAAATGCAGAAACATGTATGGAGAAATAAAATATGTTAAAAACATAAAATAGTCCTGATGGATCAGAGCAAAGGCCTGTTTAGCCCAGCATAAGCCACGACAGACCTTAGCATTTTGAGTATTAGAGAGAATATCTAGAGATATTCTGCAAAATGCTTCCATAGCACTTATTGTCTGAATTGTGTAGCCTATTTTGGAAGAGAATGATGTTCTACAGCCTTACTCTTAAACAGTTGTTAGGTGGCCTTTGGTTCCTTTATATTCCACATTTCCATCTTTTTATGAAGTAAAATGGAAAGTTATAAAGTCAAATTGTCCACTTTTGTTTCCAAGGGACCAGTTTTAAAAACCTTTATTCAATTTTCACTGTAGGTATTCCTACCTGGAGAAATTAGGACTGCATTTTTAATACGGAAAACTCAGACTGAGGAACAATGCATTTTGCATGTATTTATATAAATATAATTAATTATAAAATACAAGACATTCTGGATGAACTAAAATGAGGTAAGCCATTATTTTCAAGCACAGTATTGTTTTATTTGTAAAGAAGTGTTGGGGTGGCATTTATTCCCCCCCAAAAAAAGACCACATATATTAAAACAGGGTGAAATAGATCTTACATGGCTGGCTTTGAACCTGGGAGCCTCCCATGGTGCAACTAATTGCGTTGCCAACAAGACACAGGAGTACACCAACACGGAGCATAAAATGTAACTGTGAGGGGTGGGTGTGATGATGGGTCTTTATAAATAATACATTCATCCCAAGGTACACTTGTGTGCCTGCTGCAAATGTAGGTATTTTTCATTAGGAGCAGATGGGCATCAATATACATGTGACAATAGAAAGCCAGAGAAGGTAAAGAGCGAGGAGAGAAGCATGTGGCTTTGAGTCATTTCTAAAGATGAGCAAATGAGGAAGGCAGGAAGGAAGGCAGGCAGGCACTTGGTTATTAAATAAGTAGTGAACCCCTAATGTTTTGCGAAGTTTGAATCTCTTTTATTTATATGTGCTTGCTTATTTTAGAGCCCACTTATTTTAATTAAAACCTTTCCGAATGCTGGGACAGAAATCAAAGCTACTCTCAAAAAGAAAAGAAAAACAGAAAAAAAAGGGGGAGGGTGACTTTTCTAAAATTATTTGATTAATTGAGAGTATTTCATTCCCACATAAGGCCTGAATCCATCTGGTATTAACTTTCAAGGTGACAAAGTAAACTAAGCACAACAAATCAGTACAGTACTGTTCACAAATGTTTTATAACATCACTGCTCTGTTATGTTCCAAGGGGAAACTAGAATAACCGCGGTGATCACTGCATCCATACAAATGTTATAAGGTGCTCCCACACATTGTCCCGTCTTTCTAACCATCTGGCTTTTCTTCCTTTTTCACTCATATCCAGCCTTGCAATCCATATCGCTTATTGACGACCCTATTTCCCTTGAGATAGCCTTTTCAAGACTCAGTCCTTCAGTTCTCTACTGCCAACATTTGCCTGTTATCATAGCATCTCGTCTTGATTATTGCTAGCTCTTCCTTAACAGTTTCTGTAGTGCATGACTAGAGTTCCTATTGCTATTTTGTCTACGACGAAGGATGACGTGTTAGAAGCATGTAAAAAAAATGAATAAAGGATTTTAAATAATGCGTAAAATACAAGAAGTTCCTCTTTCAGTTAATCGTCTTTGTGCATGTTGACTTCAGTTTGCAAACGCAAAGGAATAGCTGATCCATACATCTAAACACTCAATGAACAAAAATATAACATTAAATGTAATTTTAAAGCAGGCTCTGAGTCCATATCTTGACCTCAACTTTGGATCAAATTGGAATTCTTAAATATAGATTGTAGCTTGCTTAAAAGAATCCAAGGACTGTATGAGAATACCACCCTGTGAGTAAGAGTCACCTCCGATGATGGTTCTTTCAGACCCAATCTCTGTAAATAAGGAAGCGTGTTAGGGAATATTTCAATACTTTTGTATGCAGATGATGCAATCCTCCTTTTCTGTACTCAGATGAGGATGTTAAGTAACTACAGTGGACCCTTGACTTACTGACGGCTTGACTTACAGACGGCTTGACTTTTTGAGTTACAGACTTCTCTGGCCGCAAAATTTAGGTTTGACTTGCAGCCTGAGAATTGACTTACAGGGATTAATCGGTTTTCAATGCACTGTAGGTCAATGGAGACTTGACTTACAGACTTTTTGACTTGAGAACCGCCTTCCAATACGGATTAAGTTCTCAAGTCAAGACCCCACTGTAAAGGCCTTAAGTGCTTGTTGCACCAAGGAACATATTCAGGTAAATTTTAGTATTTCGGGAAAGGAGCAAGAAATACGGGTGTTAGCTGAACAGGACATTGCTCAAACAGGCAACTCGTATAAATACTTCAGGGTGACATTTAAAAGTTCAGAAACATAGACAGTTCAGAATCAGATCACATTACAATCTGTAGCTCCCCAATACTAATATAGTGATCGTGGGATTCCTGTTCAATCTGGCCTGGTTATGGGATGGAGACTACTTTGGTTGCCTTGACGGATGACCTACACTAGGAACTGGACAGGGGAGTGTGTTCCTGTTGGTTCTGCTGGACCTCTCCGTGGCTTTTGATACCATCGACCATGGTATATCCTTCTTAGCTGTTTCTTTAGGATGGGACTTTGGGGCACTATTTTACAGTGGCGCTGGTCCTACCTGGAGGGGAGACCTCAGAAGGTGGTGCTGGGGGACTCCTGTTCGGCCCCTATGCTATTTCGTAACATCTATGTGGAACCACTGGGAAAGGTTTTCTGGAGTTTTGGGGTTTGGTAGTTTGGGGGTGCTCTTGGATTAGTCTCTGAGTCTGGACGTCCAGATTCAGCAGTAGCAGTGAGTGTTCCCAACTGTGCCCGCTCCTTAAGAGGTCAGATTCGGCTGCGGTGACACATGCCTTCGTTACATCTCAGCTGGATTACCAGCAGGTCCAAAATACCGCAGCCAGATTGTTAACTGGGGCTGGTTAAAGGGAACATATGACTCCCCAGTTACAGCAGCTCCACTGGCTGCCAATCCATTTACAGGCACAATTCAATGTGCTAGTTTAAACCCATAAAGTCCTAAATGGCTTGGATCCCAACTATCTAAAAGATTCTATCTCCCTTTATGAGCCTCCCTGGGTATTAAAACCATCAAATAGGATATATAGAGGCTCCTCTTTACCTTTCGGAAAGGTGCCCCCATATTTGGCCCTCATTAGCTCACATGAGCTAAGGCAACCACTAACAAAATGCAGATTGAACTCATTGCAGTAGGAAGATATCCAGGGACACTGTATGGATGAACATGGTACAGGCAGATATGCCCAGAAGGATGCTCAAAGATGGAGGACATGGTACATTTTCTAATAGAATGCCCTCTCTAGGCAGATTTGAGGGATCAGTATCTTAAACCTTAACTACTTGGATCAAAAGCCATTCCCCTTTATATACAGTTTTATTTCTGCTAGCTGGCACATGGCCGTTAAATTCGTTAAATGATCCATGGAAAGACAGAACTCACACTCTCTACAAGTTAAACTTACAACTTGATATTTGCTTGAGAATGCTCATTTTATTAATTTATTATATTATGCTTTTCTGATTGTTTATACGTATTTATGTTAGATGTCAGTCACCATCTTTTAAGAGTGGTTTAATTTCTGTTTATGTATACAGCCTGACTGGCTATGAACCCATAAATGATGAAAAATATGACATTTGATGCTCATGGCAAAATGCATTTGGCATTGACTATGTAACTTTCCCCCTTATGCATCACTGCTGTTTTGTGCGGAAGAGGCTTGAGTAATTCAGAGAAGCTAATGGCTATGGCCGTGCAGGGACACCCAAGACGGACAGGTCATAGTGGAGAGTTCTGACTAAACGCGATCCACCTGGAGCAGGAACTGGCAAGCCACTCAAGTATCTTTGCCAAGAAAACTCCATGGACAGAAACAAAAGGCTAAAAAATATGAAGCTGGAAGATGAGCCCCTCAGGTCGGAAGACATCCAACATGCTACTGAGGAAGAGCGGAGGACAAGGACAAGTAGCTCCACAGCTAATGAAGTGGTTGTGCCAAAGCCAAAAGGATGCTCAACTGCAGACATGCCTGGAAGTGAAAGGAAAGTCCAATGCTGCATAGGAACCTGGAATGTAAGCTCTATGAACCTTGGTAAGCTGTATTTGACCAAACTCCAGAAGGCAATGGAAGACAGGAGGATCTGGTGTGCTCTGGTCCATGGGGTCATGAAGAGTCAGACATGACTTAACAACTAAAAACAACAAAATGTAACTTTCAGCTACACCCTTACTTTTTCCTCAGCTAATTAGAGGCACGAGGGAGCAATGTTTATCAAGATCAGTTCATGGAAAGGAAAGTTCATACCATTTCTAGCCAAAGTACAGGAGGACCCAACCCTCAAAAACCCAACCATATATGAAGCTAGAAACTTTAGGAGGGAAAAAAATATTTCATTGGCAACATTTCCTAGACACACAGTCACTAACAAATCACCAAAATATAGGTTAAAGGAGAACAAAGCAGGAAATTTGTTTGCATAATATTGCATAAGCAAAGAGATATTATTCCGGGCACCACACTATGAAGGAAGCCAACAAATGGGAACAACTTCAGAGGACAGCAATGAGGATGATTGGGAACTGAAAACCAAGTCCTATGAGGGAAAAGTGAAAGAACTGGGCATGTTTAGCCTTCAGAAAAAGAAGACTGAGGGACAATACAATTGCACTTTTCAAGACTGAGGAAAGATATGGTAGATTCAAATGGTAGTCATACAGAGATGGGGCAGGATCTGTTCTCAATCATCCCAGAGTGCAGGACACATAACGATGGTCTCAAGCTACAGAAAGCCGGATTTAGGCTGAATATCAGGAAAAATTTTGTAACTGTTAAACAGTATGACAATGGAGCAAATTACCTCAGGAGGTGGGGAATGCTACAACATTGGAGGCATTCAAGAAAAAAAGGACAGCAATTTGTCAGATCTGCTTTGATCTGGATTTCTGCATTGAGCAAGGGGTTGGCCTCAATGGCCTTATAGGCCCCTTCCAACTCAATTATTCTATGACTCTATGATTCTATTTTAAATGATTTTAAACACTTCAACAGAATTATAATGTATTTCACTCAAGCTGCAGAAGACAATGACCAGCTGAGTAATGTGCCTGCTCATTTTGTATTTGCAAATTAAACATCCCTATCACCGTCCGTATGGTTAATTATCTTTAAACAAGACTTAGACTGGTCAGCCTTTCAAACAGAGCACATCATCAAAGGGAGGATTTCCCTCCTATAGCCCTTTCAGTGAAGGACTGCCCTCCATAAAAGAAGACGTGTGACCATCCTATGCCTAGAACGGTGAAGCGTCAGAGAGGACTGCAGCTGGGGAAGAAAGTCTACACACAGTTTGTCCTTTAACTCTTCATTTTAGAAAGAAGCATGCTTTAAAAGTCTATAAAGTTGGGTTAGATACCTCAGCGGTCAGTATCCGAGTCAGCCACACATACATAATTAGCCTGAATCAGGTCATACATTGATAGAACCAGTACATATTTCAAAAACAGCCCATTTTCCAAGCTGTCATGGTTTATATGAATCCTGGGACTGTATTTGTTTACATAGCCACTTCATATTGAAGTATGGTTTCTGTAATAATGTTTGTAAAGCCTTTTTTGCTGTCTCGAACTATTCTAATAACATGGCCAACATGGCATTGAGAAAAGAGATATTTTAAGGGTCTTAGTGAAGCTTGGTTCCCCACCACCACAACTAGTATATGCTAAACCTTTACAGAGAAGTGAAATAACACAAGCAATAACAATGGAGTTGGAAGGGACCTATAAGGCCATCGAATCCAACCCCTTGCTCAACGGAAGAAGCTGAATCAAAGTATTGTATATCTGATCAACAGGTGTCTAGTTTTCTTTTCAATGCCTTCAGCGTTGGAATGCTCGCCACTACCTGAAGTACTCAGTTCCATTGTCATACTGAGTGAACAGTTATTATGTTTTTCCTGATATTCAGTTGATGTCTGCCTGCCTGCAAGTTATGCCTATTATTACATCTCCTGCACTCTGGAATGACTGAGAACAGATCCTGCCCCTCTTCCATATAACAACCTTTCAAGAGTTTGAAAAGTGCAATTGTATTGTCCCTCAGTTCTCTCAGTCTTTCCTCAAAAGGCTTGGTTTTCAGATCTCTAATCATCCTTGTTACCCTCCTCTGAACTTGTTCCAGTTTGTTGGCTTCCTTCTTAAAATGTGGTGTCCAGAACCAGACACAGTATTCAAAAAGAGACCTAACCAGTGCTGAATACAGAAGAATTAGTACTTTACAGGATTTGGAGACTATGCTTCTTTTAATGCACCCTAAAATAGCATTGAGAAGAGAAGATCCCTGGAAAAGACCCTGGTGTTGGGAAAGTGTGAAGGCAAGAGGAAAAGGGAACGAGAGAGGACGAGATGGTTGGACAGTGTCATCGAAGTGACCAACATGAATTTGACCCAACTCCGGGAGGCAGTGGAAGACAGGAGGACCTGCCGTACTCTGGTCCATGGGGTCACAAAGAGTCAGACACAACTTAACGACTAAACAACAACAAAAATAGCATTGCTCTGTTAGCTCATATTCAATTTGTGATCCACAACACATCAGAGATCCTTCTTGCATTTAGTATTACCGAGCCAAGAATATCCTATCCTGTAACTGTGCATTTGGTTCCCTCTTACTGGGTGTATTTATACCTGCTAAATTTCATTCTGTTGTCTTCAACTCAATGCCCGAGCCTATCCAGTTCTTTTTGAATTCTGTTTCTGTATTCCAGACTATTAGCTATTCCACCCAATTTTGTGTCATCTGCAGATCTAGTAACCATTCCCTGCACTCCCTTATCCAAGTCATTAATAAAAATGTTGAAGAGCAATGGGCCCAAGAGTGAGACTTACGGCATTTTGCTTGCTACCTTCTCCCATTTTGTAAAGGGTCCATCAATAAACATTCCTTTGGTACAATTTTATAACCAACTGTGTATCCACCTGATAGTTCTACCCACACTTAGGTATTTTGCTAATCAGAATATCATGTGGCGCCTTGTTAAAAAAATTGCTGAAGTTAATTTATATTACATCTACAGCATTTCCAACTTTTACCATGGCGGCTACCAAATTAAACAATTAAATAATATTAGTTTGGCAGGATTTGACAAATCTGTGTTGGCTTCTAGTTATTAATGCATTGTTTTCAAAATGCTTGCAGAGTGACTGCTTTATAATCTGCTCCAGAATTTTCCCTGGGATTAATGTCAGGCTGACTGGCTCTATATTTCTAGCTTCCTCCTTTTTGTCTTTTGAAGATACAGGCAATATTAGCCCTCGTTCCAGTCATATGGCACTTCACCCATCCTCCATGATTTCAAGAAAACAATAGACAAAGGTTCTGAGAGTTATACAGCCAGTTTCTTTAATATTCTTGGATGCAGTTCATTTAGCCCTGGAAATCTGAACTCATTCAAAACTATTTCTTTACCAGTCTCAAGATGCAATTCTGTCCCCTTCATTTATACTTCACACTTGACTGGAAGAACATAAGGTGCATTTTGGGGGAAGACTGAGATGAAGTATAAATTAAGCAATTCTACCTTTTCTTTGTCATTTATTACCATTTCCCCATCCCTTCTGAGTAGCAAAGCCACTGTTTCTTTTCTATGTCTTTTGCTACACATACACCTGAAGAATGCTTTTTTGTTGTTGCTTTTACCCTTCCTTGGTAACCTCAGCTCAATCTCAGCTTTTGCCTTTGAAATGTGCCGTATTTTTCCGTGTATAAGATGCCCCATGTATAAGACGCCTCCACTTTTCTAACACAAAATTAAAAAATCTAAGTGGGGCTTAGCAAGTGTAGGGGGGACGGGATCAAAGCCATGCAGGATCACTTTGATCCCTGTTTTCCCCTCCACTTGTTTTTTTTTCTCTCCTCAGCTTACTTCCGTGTATAAGACGACCCTCAATTTTTAGTCTAAAGATTTTAGACAAAAGTATAGTCTTATATATGAAAAAATACGGTAATTGCTGCAATTCTTTGCTACCTTTTTGAACTCTTCCTTTGTGCCTCAGTGTTCCTTCCACTTGCTGTGCCCTTCTTGTGAGATATTTGTGAAGCCTCACTGGTCTTTTTTGCAGTTTCTTCCCCTTTTCTTTTCTCTTGACGGAATTGTTACTAGCTGTGCCTTTAGAATTTCATTTTAAAGGAACTCCCACCAATCTTGGACTTGTTTTCTTTTAGGATCTCCTACCATGCAACCTTCCTTACCATTGTTATGAGTTTATTATCTTAGTCATAAAATCATAAGAGATAAAATAATCAAGTACCAAAATAATCTCCTTTGTAAGCCTACTAAGGGTAATTGAACGTGGGCAATTAGGCTATCAATAAACAAAACAAACTCACCTACATAGTGTCCATTTGGTACAAGGCCGTGTAAACAATGTACAGCTGTATTATATAGGCACCATGAATTCTGGTATAAGCACAATAATCCATTAAATTCAGCACCTTACATTGTAGTCTTACCTCTTTGCTTAACTTTCACACAGTCTAGTGATCTAATAAAAAGAAAGATATTTTCTCCTAGCACAATGCTGCTCAGTTTTGCAGTGTAAATAAAAAACGACTTAAGTTGGTCAGCTGCTAGCCACATGGTAATAATAAGCATGATAATTCAAGGTTCACAATAATTTCAAAGTTATTCTCTTCCTGATCTTTTATTTTTATCAGTAAAACATTCTTTTGGCACAGTGGAGTTAACTTAAAAAACTTATAAAGGGGAGGAAAAAAATACAAGTTGAAGGCAAAAGGCAGAGAGGTTTATGAAAGGAAAATATTCAGCCCTCAGCCATGACCTTGACCTTTCACTGTCTTTTAACATTAAACATTTGCCCCACCTTCGAAAAGATAAATGTGGCTTTTGATGACAGCCAATGTTATCTGAGGATTAAAATAGCCCTCTTGCAATGCTCAACATTAAAGTCTTCCGCATTTGCAAAATTGCAAACAGATGCAACTCAAGTACCTGCAAATAATCTGCCAAGACCAATTTCAAAAGGGAGATTTCAAAATATGTGGAAGTCATTAGGACATGTATTATTTTTGCAATGAATAGGCGCCAGGAGTGTCTCAAGAAGCAGATGGGTGCTACTTTGTTTATAAAAGATCAACAGAATATTTGCCTGTAAATGAAGACGTATAAGCTATATGAAACAATTATGTTAAAATGGTGAATGTTTCAAAGCTAATTGTAATGGTCTTTTAAGATCTGAATTCCTCATTTCTTACAGCATGCTAAAATACCATTTTAGGTTTTTTGGCCTTGATTGATATAATTACAAAAATGGCAGAAAATTAAAGCAAATTCTGTTGGCTTTTACTGTGGGGAACATTGTCACTTTATCACTTGTTTACAGTCACTTCAATATACCAACAAATGACTATATCTATATGAAGATCAAACCAAAAATATAATGATCACTAGATTCTATATATAGCACTTTTGGGAGGGACAATAGCAATACTGTATATTTATATAATGCTTCTTGAGTGTTCAAAGCATTTCATACATATGATGTCATAATCCTTAAAATAAAGCAAACAAACAAACAAAAAACCACACACACAAAGCATGCTGCTTATACACCACCCCATAATGCTTAAAGCACTATCTGGGAGGTTTATAAGTTAATTATGCAGGCTACAGATTACCCCTGCCCCAGCAAGCTGGATACTCATTTTACCAACCATGGAAGAATGGAAGGGTGAGGGAACCTTGAGCCGGCTACTAGGATTGAACCCTGGGGTTGTGAGGAAAGTTGCACCACTGCACCATGATGCCCCATATGATTTTCACTACATTTCAGTTGTAGGGCTGAGAGCAACGGAAGAATGGTCACCTCATGAGTTTATGGGAAAAGTAAGGATTTAACTGGGACTTTCAGTTCAGTAGCTGAACTGCTCACACTATACTAGATCTCAACTATAAAATAAAAAATAAACTAAGAAATAAAACTACTCAGACATAAATAACACAGGACATAAATCAGCAAGTAGTTCCCACATGCAATGTCTGTTCAAGATGCCTTGCGGTGGACTTGCTTGGTAGGATGCAGAAACAAAGGTATAATCGACAGGTTTCAGATATTCTTGGGTGTTATTTTTACCAGACTCGTTATGCACATATTTCTCACCTCTGTTTCTATAGACGTATTTTACTGAACCCAGCTTACCCCAGTCTTAGTACAAATTAAAAGATATCACTGTCAACCCTAAACATTAAAGCAATAAATTACAGACAACAAAGCTATTTTCTTTGCCCATCAAAATATATAAAGCATTTTGGGAAAATAACACTTTGTAAATTATAGTTTACTTTTCTTATTATATGTGGAGACACAAATATTGTTACTACAACCAATACTTATAAGCACATACAAAAATCAGTATTAGCATATTTCAAAATTTATAGCTCACTTTGAACATGAGAAGTCATTTCCTATTATTTGACATTTCTATCAATATTTAAGCTGTAACTTTCAATCCCAAATGAACATCCACTTTGCCAAACTGGGTTTTTCATCAGCAGAGGTACCTCATAGCTGCATGCTGCATACAATTATAATGGCTAAAATCCAGTAGCAAGTTACAACTAGAGTTGGTCCATTGAATCAATGGAATTTATGGCAGTGTTGCGTCACCAATCCTCAGTGATTCAACGGGCGTATTCTAGTCTTGACTGGCTACTGGATTTTAACCAATTTGTGCAAGGACAAGACGTGAAGAGGAGAGCAACTGGCTCGAGTATTAATGGTTCTGTCTGATCTACTACTTACTGGTTCTCAGACAGCAGTGGCACCTGTAAATGGCCTAATGGCCACAACACAAGAAATTATCCTACCAGTAGTGTATCATGTTTGCCTGAATCGAGTTTCATGACACAGTCTGCCCCTGACATATTTTACTATGTTGATACTAAAATAACAAGGAAGACACACACAGAGACGGAAAGGTGATGATACCATATAATTTATCTTGCTGCTGTTATCTCAAAAATATATTTCCTCCTCTGTCTGGCACAATACAGTAAAGCAGCCATGGTGAAAATGAAAACATCCACAAAATGTGGGTGTAAAACAGTGGGAGGGGGTAAAGTGTGGCCTATGAGCCATGTGCAACTTCCCGCCGCAGTTGAAGCCCCAGCCTTACATCACAACACCCTGAAAATAATTGTCGTGACCCCAAAAGACACTTTCTATTTTGAAAAAGGCCCTCTTTTTTTGGCCTAAAACAAGCCCTGGAAGGGAATTATATAAAGTGACTAGAAATGGGTAGGAGTCAGAAAAATGGTAATTCATTTTGATTCATGATTCATCAAGACTGATGAATCACAAATTATGATTTTTTCCTGACAAATCAATGAATCAATTTGTCAATTCATTTTTTATTTAAAAACCCTATAAAACAACTCCCAAAGCATCTAGAGATACCAAAATTGCAAAGCAGCTTCCCCTGTCTCTCCTCTACAAGGCGTGCTAGTTTAGTACAGTTGGGGTTTCAGATGTCCAAGTTATACACCCACAAGTAGCCCCCCCTCCCGGTACCTTAACATGCCAAACTCACAGAGAATCATCTATGGACTCTCCTATACAATCCCTCCAATTTTGGTGAAGATTGGGTTTCAGACATCCAAATTATATACGTCTAGCCAGGAAAGTGCCATTTAGCAACTGGCTTGGGAAGCTTCTGTGTGATTTTGATTCCTCTAGGTGCCTGGGAGGAACTTTCTGTAGGGAGATCTTTGTGGGTGCATGATGTGGACATCTGAAATTCAACCCTCACCTTGGACGGATTGTAGAAAAGAGAGAGAGGAAGCCTCCCTGCAATTTTTGTGTCTCTAAGTGGCTTGGGGACGTTCTATAGCCAAACGAATTGATGAATCAAAAATCACAATTCGTTGATTCATGATTCGCCAAGGGCATTGATTTGTATGAATACGAATTGATGAAGTCTCAATTTTTTTAACAAATTTGTTGATTTGTGTTTTTTTTAAATTTGTGCCTATCTCTAAAAATGACAGCACTTAGGAGCCTCATGGTGTAGTGGTTAAACCGCAGTACTGAAGTCAAGACTCTACTCATGACCCAAGTTAGATCATAATGGGCTCAGCTTTAGATTGTCTCAGGCTTCCATACTTCTAAGGTTGGTAAAATTAGAACCCTACTCACTAGAGGGCAAAATGTTGTATCTATAATTACATTGTAAACCACCCAGAGAATGCCTTAAGTGCTATCGGGAAA
Source organism: Pogona vitticeps (assembly GCF_051106095.1). Taxonomy (NCBI): domain Eukaryota; kingdom Metazoa; phylum Chordata; class Lepidosauria; order Squamata; family Agamidae; genus Pogona; species Pogona vitticeps. The sequence goes on along the minus strand of NC_135792.1, from coordinate 11,324,542 downwards.
TATATACATTTTGCTTTGTTTTGCTTTTATAGTCATTGCCCCCAGAGGCTTCTGGAGCCATGTGAAAGCCAATTCTTTTTCAGGATGTTGGGTGGTGATTCGAGTTCCCAAAGTTTCAGATATTGCCTCCAATCTAAATTCTACTCTTTGTCTTCAGAACTGGACAGATTTTTTTTCAAGACATTACAGATTCCAATCTTAGTTTTCTCCTAACAGTTAAAATCTTTTCTTTCTGCTTCCAAATTTGTGAAATTTTTCATAATCTTCCCTATGTTGTGAAACGGAAAGGGGACAGTGGAAAATAAAGCGGAGGGAGTGACAGAAGAAAATGCTGAAGGGAGAAAAAAAGAGAAAAAGATAAGAAAGCTTAAAGGAAAACAGTGTAGTGAATGGAAACCCTTGTTATTTTGAGTGGGGGGGGGAGAGAATCCCACTGCTGCAAAGACTCCAATCGTGCAAAACTGTTTGTTTTTTTCAGTACTTCCTCCATCACTGGTGCCATATTTTGTGTATGTATGCACACAAGACTATCAAAAATTATTATGCATCATTCTAACATTTCTAAAACTTCTTAGTGGCTGCAGAAACAGAAATAATGAGAAAATATGTAATCCACAAACCAGCTTCTTAGGGTGGAAGAAGGGAGAAGCTGGAAAGAAAGACTAAGACATTTTTTTTTGTTCTCATGCCATGTATCAGCTAACAACATCCAATCTTCCTGTGTTAAATGTAACAAGAGTTTATCAAAGAGGAATAACTCTTGAATAAGAAAGGAACAATTGTTATAGTAATACAAGAATTGCATATAGGGTTATTGCAGCTGAAAATGTAACTCTCTTGTTAATCAAGTTTTTGCATGTCTGCTTACTTGATTTTTCTGCAATATTTCTGGTAAGATCATTCAAGACTGTAGAAATGCTAACAAGAACACTAGGGATAGTAATCTGGTAAGCAGTCAAACTACCGAACATATATTTGTATTCCATTTCATTATAAAATTCATTCTTCCTCACCTTGCAATGCTGTGGACACGCAAACGGTAGCACTACTACTGTTACTGACATTCTGAGTCCTTTGTTTTACCCTAAAACATGGATGGGTATATCCAGTTGGGCATGGCATCTGTGATCATCTAACACAGTGATCTCAAAAAACCCTGCCCAGCAGTGGCTGGTCTTTGACCATGATAAGGTTTTATCTAATCCATCTAATCCATCTAATCCATCCATCTAATCCATCCATCCATCTAATCCATCCATCCATCCATCCATCCATCCATCCATCCATCCATCCATCCCTGCCCAGCTGGTGGGGAAGGCTTCTGGAAATTGCAATCCAAGAACACTTGGGTTACTCAAGATTCAGAACCAATGATCTAGGAGAAGGGAAATCTTTATATACAGTGGTGCCTCACAAGACAAATGCTTCACAGGACAAAATAAAACTCACAAGATAAATGGTTTTGGCAATGGAGTTGATGACTCGCAAGACAAATGTTCCTATGGCCGTGCTTCGCAAGACGAATGTTTTCCATTTTTTGTTCCTGCCTCATGCTTGCTGATTTTTAAATGTTTTTCTATGATGTTTTAAAAGTTAGTTTTTTGATTGAAATTTTTGAAGTCATCTGCGCAATATGTATGCTTTTAAAGAGCACTTAATAAACCCTTTGTAAACCAAATCTGACTTTGTTCCGACTTTTTCCCCCCCATAGGAACGGATTAATTAGATTTCAATGCATTCCTATGGGAAAACGCGTTTCGCAAGACGAATTTTTCACAAGACAACATTAACTGCGGAATGAATTAAATTCGTCTTGCGAGGCACCACTGTATTTCTTTTTTCCTAAGGTGTACAATGATTAGGTACAAGATAATAAGGCATTTATTTTTATGTTATGTATTATTATTTTATCTGAATTATTTTAGGGCCATCATTTATGCCACAAACCCACTCAAGACAGTTCTCAAGACAAAATCAACGTGACAATCATTTTCAGCATTTAGAAAAGCCAATGAAAGTAATAGAACAGATAGTCCAGGCCAGGCTAACTAAAATAAACATAATAAAATAAACAGCCATTGCAATCAAGAGCATCAGTAGTCCCATATAAAAGAAACATAATTGAAGACAAGAGCAGGTAAAATAAATATGGGCTTCTCTGAAGGCCCAGAGTAATGGCACATGATAGTCAGTAGTCGGTAGTGCATTCTAGAGACATAAAAAAGGTTAGCCTTAGGGATGAACAAGCTGGGTGATCATCCAGGGGGATGTATTCGCCAAGGCTTTCACGGCTGGGATCTAATGGTTGTTGTGGGTTTTTCGGGCTTCTTGGCCGTGTTCTGAAGGTGGTTTTTCCTAACGTTTCGCCAGTCTCTGTGGCCGGCATCTTCAGAGGACAGCAAACTGTGCTCTGAAGTTTGCTGTCCTCTGAAGATGCCGGCCACAGAGACTGCCAAACATTAGGAAAAACCACCTTCAGAACACGGCCAAGAAGCCCGAAAAACCCACAACAACCATCCAGGGGGACTTAGCTGAGGGTACCATCAAGCAGAGTTGGTAGGGCAGAACTCACTCACTCAATATTCTGTAACAAGTTAGAGCAGCAAAAAAGCAAGTGTCTATAACCTTTCTTTCAAAACTCTACAGTTGGGTTTGGGGATATATAAAAGTGGTCTTCCTTCAATCACTTTGAAAGTATGTTCCTTTTCAAACATCTAATTTTATGTCATCAGCACAAGGTAAAAATTGGTGGAATCCATCTTATCCTCACCAATACTTAAGCAGCCATTTTTTACGCTAGCTGACTCTTCTGAATCATTTTGAATATGGAGTTCATCACAGTAGTCTCCCATGAATGCCACTAATGGAAGGGTAACCAGGACAAGGTCAGAGTTTTCCAAACAGGATTGCAACTGATACACTACCCTAAGATCAAAAAAGCACTCAGGACCCTGTGTTGACTTGAGGTTCCCTTGTTAGAAAGAAATTAAGATTTCCCAAATGGAACAGGTAATCCTTCAGGGTGAAGAAGTACAACCCCCATGTAAAACTGCTTTTAACCACTACCTTCCAGAGTGGCTAGAGTCACAACATATCTATAGTACGTTGATTAAGTCTTGGCTTGTTTGCCCTATCCAACCCAGAACTGTCTCTAAACAGATCTAGAACTCCTTGGATCAATCAATGGAAAGAAGAGCTAGGCATTCTACACTGAAGAAACATCAGCTCAAATGCCTGGATGACAGCAGTTTCATGTATTTGTTAAAAAACTGTGTGAACAAAGAGCGAAGCAAAATGGAATAAGCCAATGGACACTGTTGAACAGAAGCCCTACGCTCTACAGTTTAATTCCAAATCACATAAATAGCACAGAATCCAAATACTATGAGAACGGCAACTTTTGTTAGATCACTAAAATTCCAAACAAACTTCCTTCAGCTCTGACTGTTTCCTCCCCATAGAGGCATTCAATATATTCGTGAAGGCTTTCATGGCCGGGATCTAATGGTTGTTGTGGGTTTTTCGGGCTCTTTGGCCGTATTCTGAAGGTTGTTCAGAACAACTTTCAGAACACGGCCAAAGAGCCCGAAAAACCCACAACAACCACTTCCTTCAACTCTGCATGGCTCTTTGTCAGAACGGGCATTACAGGAACTAGAGATAGTGGATGGGGAAAAAAAAGTTCCAAAATCCATGGCTAGATATGCAAGTCCAGTTCCTTGTTTAAATAGGAGGCTGAAGAACTGAAATAGATAATTCCTTTTTTGCCTAGGGAGTAGAGGCACACAGAAATGTGACAAACCTCATTATCAGAGAAACTGGAATACAATTTAGCTTCAGTTCTTGATGATTGAGTGGTTTAATAAATGCATTACCCACCCATATCTTTAGATTGTGTACAAAGACTGCACAGTTTTGTTTTCTTTTTAAAATCATCATTATCTCCATCTTAGAACTCAAGGCTGGAAGGGACCCTATGGATCATGGAGTCTAGCCGTCAAGGAGACACAGTGGGGAACTGAACTCCCAAACTCTGGCTCCATACCTAAAGAAAGAACACACAAATAAGCCATGCTAGATCATATTGAATGCTACTGAGAAATCCAGCAATAGCAAGCGGTTCAAACTTGCCCATCCATTGGTGTCTGCATCTCATCCACAAAGGTGGCCAACATGGATCCTGTCCTGAACTAAGCCTGTGATGACTCAAATAACCCCGCACCATAAAATTATATTTTAAATGTGTTGTGAATGAGAGAACTTGGGAAAGTGTAGATATTGCAAGGGCGAAAAAAGTTACACCTGTCAAATTTCCTAAAAATAAAAAAGTCTTCACATTGCTTCAGAAGTATTATGGCCATGACTTAGCAAGAACGGGTGAAGCAGATGTAACAGGTGTAGAGGATCCCATCCTTCAAGGATGGCCAAATTTCCTTTTGAGGAAATGTTAAATCATGAATTTAAATTGTTTCACTAATCTCACAGAGAGTTCTGCTTTGGTTTAGCTAGCAACCCCAACATCTGTCTTTAGCAACAGTGCTTCTCAGGCAAAGAAAAGACACTGCAGGGTGAAACAGAGGAATTCACAGCTCCACTATTAAACAAAGAGTATTCTTGCTGAATGGGCTTCTAGTAAACTCCATTCAAAAATATGGCATTTACTCCCCACACATATCAAAGCCTTTAGCTTTCTTGGTGCTAATTGAAATTGATCCAGTGCTGTATATTCTGTAAATCAGAGCAGCCAGAACAGCTACTAGAAGAGACATCTATCATCACGTTTCAGGATGCTGGCCTATAATTCACGAAAAGCAAATTCTTGATTCCCCCCCCCCGCATGACCCACATGTCATTATCATTGTCTGTAGAAAGCCACACAGCAGACAGTTGTGACTTCCTGCACTAAATTCCATGATGGTATTTCCTTATATTATATAAGTGGTGTGCTCTACATTTTTTATGGCTCTCACTATATAGCTCCTGTTTGAAGACATGAAACCACATTAGGCACACTACAGTGGCATCACCCATATGATCATCTGAATTAAAACACCAAAAACACAATGTAGTGTGGGAGGCCATGAAAAGGATATGGCAAACATACTGTTCTCCCTGAACTAAAACATTCACAACTCAAGTAAGAAGGAATGGAAGAAAGACAAAGACAATCAGATTTTGAAATAGTCTATCCTATTAATACTGACAAAGGGCTGAGCAAACCAAATAATCTGGGAGTGTGCTAGTGCTGTGCAGACCTCAGAATTGAGGAAATGTTAAATCATGAATTCAAATAGTTTCACTCATCTCATAATAAGTCCTGCTGTGGTTTAGCTATTAACCCCAACATCTGCCTAGGGAAACAGTGCTTTTTGGGCAAAGAAAATACATTGCATGGTCAAATAGAAGAATTCATAGCTCTTTCTATGATAGATCGGTCTACATCCCAATCCCAAAGAAGGGCAGTGCCACAGAATGCTCCAATTACTGTAGAATTGCACTCATTTCACACACTAGCAAGGTTATGCTCAACATCCTCCAAGGCAGGCTTGTGGACTGAGAACTCCCAGAAGTACAAGCTGGATTCCGAAGGGGCAGAGGAACTACAGACCAAATTGCTAACATGTGCTGGATTATGGAGAAAATCAGAGTTCCAGAAAAACGTCTACTTCTGCTTCATTGACTACACAAAAGCTTTTGAATGTGTGGACCACAACAGACTATGGTAAATCCTTAAAGAAATGGGAGTGTCTGACCACCTTATCTATCTCCTGAGAAATCTATATGTGGGACAGGAAGCAACAGTTAGAACTGGATATGGAACAACTGATTGGTTCAAAATGGGGAAAGGAGTACAACAAGGCTGTATATTGTCTCCCTGTTTAACTTATATGCAGAATACATCATGCAAAAGGCTGGACTGGAAGAATCCCAAACTGGAATTAAGATTACCGGAATAAATATTAATAACCTCAGATATGCAGATGATACCACTCTGATGGCAGAAACTGAGGAGGAATTAAAGAACCCCTTAATGAGGATGAAAGAGAAGAGAGCAAAAAAATGGTCTGAAGCTCAACATCAAAAAAACTAAGATAATGGCCACTGGTCCCATCACCTCCTGGCAAATAGAAGGGGAAGACATGGAGGCAGTGACAGATGTTACTTTCTTGGGCTCCCTGATCATTGCACTGGTGACAGCAGCCACGAAATTAAAATACACCTGCTTCTGGGGAGAAAAGTGATCACCTTGATTTCAAAGGTCCACATAGTGAAAGCTACGGTTTTTCCAGTAGTGATGTATGGAAGTGAGAGCTGGACCATAAAGAAAATTGTGGTGCTGGAGGAGACTCTTGAGAGTCCCCTGGACTGCAAGAAGAACAAACCTATCTGTTCTGAAGGAAATCAACCCTGAGGACTCACTGGAAGGACAGATCCTGAAGCTGAGGCTCCAATACTTTGGTTATCTCCTGAGAAGAGAAGACTCCCTGAAAAAGATGCTGATGTTAGGAAAGTGTGAAAGGCAAGAGGAGAAGGGGACAACAAAGGATGAGATGGTTGGACAGTGTCATCGAAGTGACCAACATGAATTTCACTCAACTCTGGGAGACAGTGGAAGACAGGAGGGCCTGGCGTGCTCTGATCCATGGGGTCATGAAGACTCCCAAAGTCATCATTCTCTGGACTTGGAAACATTTGGCTTACAAGATTTTTGCATTGTTGGTGCCTGCTAAGACCTTTAAGAGACAAATTATTTATTCAATGTAAAAAAAAATACCTGAATTAAAGTTATATACTTCCAAAGACCAGTAGCAATAAAGAAGACCAAAGGACAATGTTTGTGCTTAACATACAGTTAAAGATATACTGTATAATTATTTGCTGCTTATTGATATATCCAGACTTACTAGAATAGTCATACTATAGGTGTTTATTAGGATGTTGAGAGCGAACAGTTGGCGGTAGACTGGTTGCTACATGTTAGTGGTAGGGGAACGGCACTGCCAGTTTGGTGGAGAATTTTCTTCATCCACAAAGACTAACTAATTTAGGTTAGGGATATTCTGCCTGGAAAAAAAAAAGTAACCTTTTAAGACAAGGCATTTATCTTCAGACTAAAATATGGAGAGTTGTTTTTCTCCATTTTTTCTCTCTGTCTCCATAGGAGTTTAAATAGTGTGTGTACTCCGCACATGATGGGGAACATATGCTAGCCCAAATCCTTCTATTGTTGTTTTCCTAATGAGAAAAACTAACCCAGTTACAACTATGGAGGATTTCCACATGAGCCAGAGGCAAAATCAGATTTCCAGGGTCACATGTAGAGCCTCCCTGGGCACAGAGAAACCACTTCAAGCAGTTGCTCTAACATAAGGAAAAGAGCATTTAAGAGGATGGGTCTCGCTCATTTCCCTCATCCCATGTGAAATGTAGAGATGGCGGTATTCGTATTCATATACAAATATCCCCGCACAGATGGCATTAAAAGAGGATCCAGCCCCATGGGGCCGGACGCTCCACTCATCAATCCACCACGGATGGCGCGATTCTACGAAAAGCTCTGCAGTGCGCGATCCTCTCGCCACTCCTGGGAAGAGGCAGGAGGACAAGTCTCATTGCAAGGTCAGAGAGTGGTGAGCGGACTGCGTGCTGTGGAGCCATTCGTAGAATTGCGCCATCCATGTCTGTGGTGGATTGGTCAGTGGACTGTCTGGCTCTATGGGGGTGGACCCTCGTTAACGCCACATGTGCAGGGAGATTCATATTCAAATACGAATACCCCCATCTCTATACACAAGCTTTATTAACACTGAATTAGAATTCTTAACACTTAATTAGGAACTGCCAACCTAGCATTTTGAAAGCATGTAAAAATGCGAGTAGATAAATAGGTACCACCACAGTGGTAAGGTAATGGCGTTATGTGTCTACTTGCGCTGGCCACGTGACCATGGAAGATTGTCTTCGGACAAACGCTGGCTCTACGACTTGGAAACAGGGATGAGCACCACGCCCTAGAGTCGGACACAACTGGACTAAATGTCAAGGGGAACCTTTATTTTTCCCTACGACTTAGTTCATTGTCCTCCTCCTACCAATATTTTACTGGGAGTGGTCTGTGCCATCAAAGCCATTCACCATAGGCGAGAATATTATCCATCACTTCCAATCCTGTAGATCAATGGTTCCCAACATCGGATAACTCAGATGTCCCTGGACTGCAATTCCAGGAAGCTTTTATCACCACTGTGTTCGCCAGGGTTTTTTGGGAGTTGCTGATCAATAACACACAAGTTACCCAAGATTAGGAGCCACTGCAGTAGATGAAAACCAAGACACTGGGACAACAGCAAAAATAACACTGTGGTCCATGGATAACCCAAAGTATGTCTTACAATGTTTGTCAGAAGATCTTAAACTACAAATGATTTAGGTGTCTAGCCCTTTGAACTGGCAATATGTCAGAAAACAACAAGGCAATGTGGGTAGGAGAACAGAGCAGAATTATACAGTTATGTAGGCTTAACCCTTGTAATCCTTTTCATGTATTTCATGGGGAATTATATACCTGAATTATTAGGACTGAGAATGTGGGCTGCAGATAACCTGTGTTGCATAAACTACCCATATGCATGTCGAGTTTTATTTGCAGCTGTTACAATAAAGTTGCAATGGAAAGGTTATTTTTCTCAGAATTGTCTCATGCCATTTTCATAGCGAGTAATGATAACTGACTAAATGAATAAAAGAATAAATTTCATTGTTACCACCTGCTCATTTGTACCGTTTCCCCGAAAATAAGACCTAACCTGAAAATAAGCCCTAGCATGATTTTTCAGGATGCTTGTAATATAAGCCCTGCCCCCCAAAATAAACCCCAGTTAAGTGAAACCCCGCCCTCCATCCTTGTGCAGCAACCAGAAGAAGATGAAATGACTGTATTTGAATAAATGTAGATTTTTGTACATAAAAAAAATTAAAATGCCTCTGAAAATGAGCCCTAATGTATTTTTGGAGGAAAAATTAATATAAGACCCTGTCTTATTTTCGGGGAAACATGGTATCAGAAGCAAAAAAAGGGGGGGGTTATAAATGCTGAAAATTTTGCAAATGATGGTACTCTGTTCTAAATTGTGTGGGATGTTTTATAAAGTGAATTAATATCCACTAGGGACTGAGCTGAGATCATCAAACTCATTTCACATAAGACAACAAATTGAATCTCTCCAGGGATTCTATACATGAAAAGCCACTGAGCTATCAAGCGATCCAGCCTCTTAGGTAGATTTCTTTAAGCAAAATATTAAATATACTTCCAGGATTGCTCCTATTGTTTTGTTATTCAACACCAAATGAAATGCTACTTCTGCATTCGCCAGATGGTAGTACATATAATTTTCGGGCCTCCGATTCACAGCATCATACAAACAAATTGCATGGCAAACATCACCAGTCTAGAAATCCCTGATTATTTTTTTTTCAGCATCAAAATAACTGAAGCCTTTTATCTCACTTGTACTCCTGAAGTGCACAATATTTTAGATTTTAGAATACACATCTATTTAGGCTTGTCCTTTGGTAGCTACAATAAGTCTAACCGATTCATTCATTGTTCGATTGTGTGTGTCTCTGTGTTGTGTGTGTTGATGTGTGTGAGTATGCATAGATATATATACTGTACATGTTTAAAAATACTATGAGTTTAAAAAAAGGGAAAGCGCATAAACTGTACAATACAAAATATATTCTTAATACACTTTAACAATAACACACACTGTGTTCATACAGTGGAATAACATCATCCATATGAATCCTAGGAATTTAGTATATCTGACAGTTTCTCTCAACCACCCATAACATTCCTTCCTGTCTCATTGTAGCTGGCAAAAGAGAATTCTATAATTGAGTGGTACAGAACATGTGCCCTCCCTGCTAGAAGATGACAGATGGATTATAAAAACTTCAAAGCAGAGCATTTGAAGCACCAGGGGAGAGATAGTGGGTATTTGAACTCTCAGTCTTTACCCAGGAGACAATGGCACTGTGACATGGCGCATATATCAAGGAATGGTGTAACTAGATAGACATAATCTTTCTTTTCAGTACGTATTTAACATTCTGTTACGAACAAGTTTCAGCCTAGCTAAAGTGCAACTCATCTTAATACTAATCATCAGAGCCTGAAAGGCTACATGTCCCCCCCCCTTTTTTTTCTTCCTTCCAATTTTGGTTAAACTGTTCCTGCATTAAAGTGATTTTTAAAGGACACCGTCAACCTTTACCCACTTACTGGGAATTGTTATTCCCCCCCCTTCATTTCAGTTACATTATATTTGTATGACGACTTCTTCACATATTAGAACATCTGCTGTCTTAATAGGTATGTATGGCAACCTGGATGCTAAGTAGAAAGCTACTCATTGTAAATCAGAAGTCATTTGCCACATTAACAAACAGTTTTTACCTTGGTAATAAACATATTGGTATGGTGTTGTGGCAAATGCTTGATGTGCGTGCAGAGAAAACACACGAAAATCCAAACAACAATCATCAAATAGTGGCAGCCCATTATAGCATCATGCCACATGTATATCAAATGTCCCCAAGTTTTTCTGGCTACACATGTCTCCCTTTTGCACTTAGCGTGTGTTTTCTCTGCAAGTGTAGAATATTTGGAAAATGTGCACTTAATAAAATAACCCCACATAAGTGGATGTTTGTCCATTAAAAATGTGCATGGAAATAGCATACACTAGACCTATTTCCCAGTGATGGTGGTGTGTGTAGAGGGGGAGGAAGAAGTCTGTGAAACTGTTCTTGAGATCTATGCATGTAATTACTCACTGCAGAGGCAAAATCTGAACTAAGTACTCCCTGCTTAATAGCAGTTAAGAAATGGAGTTAAAAAGTTATAAACTTCAATAAATTTGAAAAATTCAGATAAATTATATGCCAAGGGATTTCTGTATGGACAGTGGTTCTCAGGACTTGGTCTAGCTCACATAATCAATTACAGTGGACCCTCGACTTACAGACGGCTCGACTTACAGACTTTTCGAGTTACAGACTTCTCTGGCCGCAAAATTGCAGCCGGAGAATTGACCTACAGACCAGAAAAAAATGGAACAAAAATGGCCAGTTACGGCATTAATTGGTTTTCAATGCATTGTAGGTCAATGGAGACTCGACCTACAGACTTTTCGACCTGCAGCCAGCATTCCAATATGGATTAATTCCGTAAGTACAGGGTCCACTGTATAAGTTTATTACGGTCACATGATCTGTTCAGATACACATCAGCCAATTTACACACAATACAAAGAAGAATTTACAACGTTTCTTAAAAGCAGGGAAAAGTTATCAAGCATCTTCCAATAAGTAGGCCTTTCTTCATATTACAGCAAAGAAAAATATAACAATTTGAGCACTAGCATAAGGACTCCAATCTGACAGACAATACACAACCAACCACTCATCAGGATAACCTTGAAATTATTGCAAGAGGAGACAAATTAAATAATTCCTTCTTTGTTCTTAAAATATAGAAGGGCATGTCACAAAAATTCAGGAGCCCCAGCTATGCACAGACAATATCTCTCTTGACAGGGAATTTCTTAAACTCAACCCTGAAGTAATGTTGAGGGTAGAACATTAAATCTAGCAAGCATAAATGCTTTGTGAGCCTGGAGTGTTCGAAGAGTTGTTAAATAAGCTGCAGATGACCAATATATTGAAAACACACCATTTGCAAAAGGGGAGCAGGTTCTGTTCACTAGAGAAAACAGCTCTGCCCTCTCAGTTTAACGTCATATGTTATTCCCAGTTAGAATAAACCGATGGAATCTATGGAACTTCTTGTTATGTGCTGTCAAGTCAGAACCAACTAAAAGCAACTCTAAGACAGATATTTAAGGAGTGATTTTACTTGTTCCACCCCTCTAGTAAGCTTCCAGTAAGAACCCAGGCCTCCAGAGTCTACCCACGACACCACAATGTATATCCCCAGGAGAATCCCCAGTGTAACAGAACTTACATTACTGTTGATTTTCTAATTTCTGTTCAATGTGTCTATTCTAGCTGAAATCACAATTCTAGTTATTTCTATTATTTTTCAATTGATGCAAATGTTACACATAAGCTGCTTTGATCACTGTTAGTGGGAAAACAGGACATTTTCTTTAAAAAGATGAACTTATGATTAGATTCAGCGGTATTATTTGAGAAGCAACGTGAAGCTCTAAATGACTTGGGACCAAAATACACTGTGGGCATGCCCAAGTAAACAATCCATGAGCCCACTGCAGTGCCCTAATATGCATAAACCTCTGACATTTGAAAATGTGTTTGAAAGAATTTTCTCATATTTCATAACGGCCAGCACTGCACTACTGTTAGGGCCGCGCCAAGGACATTTTCTGCTGGGGTTACCCTAATACCAAGTTGACTAGGTTTCACCTCGATTCTAGGCATGCTACTTGCTGTCTGTGTAGACCAGTGGTTCTTAACGTGGGCGATAATGCCCCCCAGGGGGCGATTTCATTTTTCAGGGGGGCGGTAGAATGAAAAGGGGCAGTGTGGGGGCGCTGGAGCAGAAGGGGGCGGTAGGGGGGCGCTGGAGCAAGCCAAAGCTGTGAAGATGACTGCAGCCTTTTTATAATGTGCATGAATATATATTTTCCTCCCATCTTAATTTAGTTTCAGAGTTTTTGTCTTGAAATTTTTAGTTCCTGCATTGTGGTTTGTATTTTAGTTCCTGCATTGCGGTTTATATTTCTTTTTGCGTCTTAAAATTCGCTTGCAACTAAATCATTAAATGTTACTTTTTGGGGGCATTTCATATTATTGGAATTGAATTTTGTTTTCATGGGTCATTGCATTTAAGTGTCTTTCTTACTAACTAACTAACTAACTAACTAACTAACTAACTAACTAACTAACTAACTAACTAACTAAATAAATAAATAAATAAATAAATAAATAAATATCATCACCGCAGGGAGGGGGCGATGATAACTTCCTCAATGGCTCAAGGGGGCGTTTCTTTCAAAAAGGTTAAGAACCACTGGTGTAGACCATCAGCCAACTCACAGTCCAAGCTTTCATTTTCTAAGACGTCTCGTCTCCAGACTTCCAATCTAAAGCAGAAATGTAACACAAATCATGCAGTGCTCTTTTGGAGCCTTTTTGAGATAAAACCGTTTTGAGTGCAATTAGCCAATTTAAAAAGGCATCTAGCTTGAAGGCTCTCGTAGGTGTATGAATATTCATTCTAGATAGAGTAGAAAGCATTGCAGGGTACTCTCTGGCATCCCCCGGACAGCAGCGTACATCCAGCCAATCCTTCACTTCCAGACACGTTGAACTGCAAACTCACTAGTGAGCAAAATGACCCAACCGTCCTTTTAGAACCTTAAATTACAATAATTTATAACATTATAATTTGTTTTTAATTTTTACCTACATTTCATATATATCCATAATTTAAAATTGTACAACACTCTGATGCAAATAAATTGTATAGGCATCCTTCAGTCTCGAGAGACTATGGTAACGTGCTCTGTATGGAGGACTTGGAACAGCGTCTAGTGTGGCTGAGAAGGCCAATGTGAGAGTGACAATCCCTTCCACACTGAAGACAATCTGTCCCCCGTCCAGCTCCTTGATTTTGCTGGTTTTGGGACTGCCTCTTCACCTCAGCCTGCCGAACAAGTATCTCTTAAAATTGGGAGAGGCCATGCTGCACCACCTGCCTCCAGGCTGAACACTCAGATGTCATGGTTTCCCATCTGTTGAGGTTCATTCTTAAGGCCTTCAGATCCTGCTTGCAAATATCCTTGTATCGCAGCTATGGTCTCCCTCTGGGGTGATTTCCCTGCACTAATTCTCCATACAGGAGATCTTTTGGAATCCGACCGCCAGCCATTCTCACGACATGCCCAAGCCAACGTAGACATCGCTGTTTCAGTAATGTATACATAGTAAAAATCCCAGCTCGTTCTAGGACTACACTATTTGGAACTTTGTCCTGCCAGGTGATACCACAAGACAACGCATATGGAACGTGTTCAGCTTCCTCTCCTGCCGGGCACAAAGTGTCCAGGACTCACTGCAGTACAGGAGTGTGCTCAGGACACAGGCTCTATAGACCTGGATCTTGGTATGTGTTGTCAGCTTCTTATTGAGCCATACTCTCTTTGTGAGTCTAGAGAACATGGTAGGTGCTTTGCCAATATGTTTATCCAGCTCAACATCTAAGGAGAGAGTGTCAGAGATCATTGAGCCAAGGTACACAAAGTCATGACCAACCTCCAATCCTTGCGTGGAGATGATAATATAGGGAGGTGAGTCCATGCCCTGGCCCATGACTTGTGTTTTCTTCAGGCTGACTGTTAGTCCAAAGTCTTGGCAGGCCTTGCTAAAATGATTAATGTGTTGTTGGAAGTCTTCAGCAGAGTGGGCAACAATGGCCACATCATCGGTGAAGAGGAAGTCCCACATGCAAATAAATAAGTAAAGAAATATCCATCCTTTTCCAAGTCACAGGTAAATTGAGTGAAGGCCCTGCCTTAGTTGGCTTGCAGACAGTTGAGATCTGTTTTGCAAAAAGCAAGGAAGTCACAGGTGTGTGGATATGTGAAACAAAACTAAGTACCCATATAAAACAGAATAAATGTTGCAGGCAACTTTTCAAAAATTTTAGTCATTCAGGTGCCTTGGATTCTATTGATTTTTGCTAGAGTGAAGTTGATATTGGAGCAGTAACTAGGACAAGGTGACAGGGACTTTGATGCCAAAATTTAGAGAGGACTAAAATTTGCTGGTGAGCAGGCATGATCCTGCCCATTGGTATTTGTCCTTGGAATGGCACAACCCACTCAAATGCATATATAGCCTCCAGCTGCTCCTTCTGCCCAGGCAAAAATACAAAACAGACAAGCTTAGCACAGAACCAATATGGTAGGCTCAGGTGCTCCCCATTCCTCCTTTCTATCCTTGTGTATGCCAACCACATATGACTCAAGTTTTCATCCAATAGGGGCATCGGAATTGCTATTGATGACTGGTTAAAATAGCAATAATATGCAAAGCTGACTTTTTTGGACTGCAACTCATAGTCCAAAAACTTTTCTAGGCTCTGGTTTTATGCATCTTAATGGAGTTTCCAGAAAAATCACATTCTATTTTAGTTTTCACAGGATTCTGGGATCTTAGACAGCTTATGGAAAGGAAAAGTTTGACAAAACTAAAGAAGAAGGGAGGAGGAGGCAGCAGTATACTGAGTTTATGGCTTTTGTTAGTCCTAAATTTCTGGGGAAAAAGTTTCAAACAATGACCAGGAAATTTTAATGTCCTCTTCAAAAACTAATTATTTGCTGAAGAGTACAATAAGGCTGTCTGAAATGATTACTCAGAAACATGTCCTAATAAAGGTATCACCTGCTCTTGTATTTATGTCCTGCTAAGTTAAATGAGTCTTACAGTTCAATAAATCTACACGGAAAATTGAAACACCGGCATTTATTCAAAAGCAAAAATTGACAAAGTTACTTTCTTAATCCTTCAGCCAAGATGGTCAGTAGCAACTCTGGCTAAGGGATTCTGGACCAAAAAGTAAATTATCTATAAGAAATCTCTTCCCTAGTAAAGTGTACTTTTTAGCAGCTAGTAGAAACTGAAGTTTAAGAAGGATGTATATTAAGCACAAGTAGAAACAAAGCACAGGGGGACTGGACTGGCACTTGCTCTGAAATATAAACCAGAATCCTATTCCTTACATAGATAACAACAGCACAGATCACAAGAGTCAGGACTAAGAATTGTGGGGGGACACTTACACTGCCAGTTAAGAACAGACTGAACGCCATGATTTTCTTTGGGCTACGCAACAAGATTTTAGCTAAGGGATATAAGCACCAATTTCTTAACTAACAGCAATCCACCGGTGTGATTTATTTTATACCATTCCACGTGGCACAAGTGCACATAAACAAAAAGATTTAGATTATTCTTCAACTTTGTACAACTATGCTAAGGTTAAGTGTGCGTCTCTTAGGGTTACGTGTGCACAGAACAACAGCAATTTAGTCACACTACACGTGGAATATTTTCAAACTAGGACTGTCACCTTATTCAACGAATCTTAGTCTATTAATCATAAAGGTTTTAATCAATTAATTAAGCTATTAAATCTAAATTAATTTGCATGTTAATAAAGGCAAATGTCCTGAAGAAAAACCAAACATTCTTTTGAGAGACATCTCATAGAACAGCAGGCACCATGTTAGAAGAAGCATTTCTACATGCGCTTTATCTGTATATGTATCTATCTTGGGGTTTTTTGCGAACTGGTTCGGACCCGCTTCCAGTTCACAGTCAGAAGGGGGATATTAAATAACCGAATAGATAAACAGATTAATTTTGTTCCATATCACAAAGAAGGAGGAATGCTTCTTTTTAAGATGATGCCTGCTATCTGAAAGCCAAAAGTACCTCATTTATAGTAAGATGTTTTGACATGTACAAACTAATATTCCTGTACCTTGAAACTTTAATATGGAAACCTACTCTTTAATAGGACAATTAGAGCAGCTTTAAATATTATTATCACAGCAGGGAGGGGGCTAATCCCTTCACAAAGCAGCTATTTTCATATTGTAGACATATTCACCTGAAGCAGGTCATCACATTCCTAGAAAAATATATTCATCTCTACAGTATGAGAATGGGGCACCACGTGAGTATTTACTGTGTGAGATCTCGAGTAATTTGACGCAGAAGCTGGGCGAAGACCAACAGGTAAAGCAGCTCAACAGGGAACTCAAGCAAAACTTAATACTTTAACTAAGGGGACAACTATATTTGTTTGGTTTCCTCAGTATTATATGCTGCTTCATTTTCACACTGAACAATAAATTGTTTCATGTACAGATAAGGTAAGCCATTACTGTTTCTCACATTAAAAATATAACTAAGAAAAAGAAATGCACATCCTCACATATTACTGCACAGATGAACCTCAAAAAAACACATGTATAACACGCAATCTCATAGGACTCCTTTACAAACCAGAGGTGGAAACCGGCCGTGGTGGCTCAATTATTCCAAGGGATGTAGTTCAAAAACCAAATATTTCTCATCTCTTCCAAAGCAGTTTTTCCACAGGAGAGACCCATGAAACAGGCACTCCAACATTCTGAGTGGAATGCCATGTTGCACTGCATGCATGTAAAAGGAGCCTTTAGATTTCGTTCTTCTCAACAGCCAGTTAAAAAAAATGCTTCTGAAAGGCAAGACTGGCACTAAGAGTCAGAAACCTTGCACCTGTGTAAATAAATAGAAATGATGTTACAATAGAAGAGTGAAGAATTTTGGCATTGTGGCTTCGTAACTAATAACAGCACTGCAAACTAAGGGAAATGCTGCTATATATGTTGTCCTACATGGGACACTAATTGTTGCCGAATGCAAGGGAGGCAGAGTCAGAAGGATAAATCTTTGAAGGCAACCTGCCTTTAGAAAGCCCTCCTTTTTAAAGTGCTTTTTCAGCTTTCCCTTTTCTCTCAGTGATCTTCTGCCATGCCAGAATGTAAACACCACAAGAATAGACAGAATCACGAATTAAGGATTTGAATGCAATTCTTCAGAAGTAATCTTCAAAGAATGAACATCCCCAAACAACATAGTGATTGAACAAGCTAAGGAGCTCTACACCGCTTGTACAACCATATGGGTCATGCCTATTACTTATTACAAGCTGGTCGTTGTGTATTGACAACAGCAACAAATAACATTATAGAAGGCTGCTTGGTTGCTCCTTTTTTTAAAAAAAGAAGAAGAAAAAAGCTCTGTATCTTTGGCAAGCCAACACAGACCGTACTGCTGCTTTTATGGAGGAAAACGCAGGGTCACGATAGAAATCTTGGGCTTGCAACAGAGTTGTTGGATATAAAGGCTGCTGCCATGAAGGGTTCAGTCACTCCAGCTTTACTAAGGCTCATAGCTGTCTGCCATGAGTAGTCAATATTGGAGAAACAAAAATAAGATGGAAATGCAAGCATATTATCTTTCTTTTACTGATGCTACCATAAAGGCTTTAACAGAAATAAACAACAGACAAGAGTGGAAGTCTGTGGTTAAATATATATATATAGCTTAATGAACAATCAACTCATCTATCATAATGATACGCAACTTGAAAACCATCAAACAGGGATGAACGTTTTAATGATATAAAAGCTGGAGATGGGATTCAATCACACTCAACAAAACAAGAAAGGTTCCTGCCATTAAAGGATAGCAGATTGTGCCAACTCTAACTGTTGTACATTTGTTAGATAATAGCTTTGTGTGCATTTTTTTCCATCTGTGAGATCTTTTCAAATGAAAAAGGAGAGACATTTAATCCGAGTGATATATAACATCCAGGGAAAGAAAGAGAGGAAGAGAGAAAAAGGAAGGAAGGAAAAAGAAAAAGAAAATAAATTGAAACAAGATTATTGTACAACCAAGAAGGAATTTTTTTTCTTGAAGGCATTAATACAGAGACAACCTTTAATTCTGTGAGACAATTTTGTAACGCACTAAAAGATACTGAAAGTGCATCAGTATGCACAGCTAAGGCCCAATCTGAACATAGCGCTGGGCACCCAAAACACAAACATATTCATGCAGCATTTCACATGGCCAGCATCTTGTTATACATTTGGTTACTTCACATGAAAGACTAGTGGACGGGGTGGATATTGTTTCAGTACTGCATATGCAACAGTTGTGGACTTCTGGTAAATGAGAAGCCAGGCGTGTGTAATACAGTACTTAATGTGTATGTCTATGTGTACACACAACCCCACTTTAAAATTCAAGCGTTGACTCCAGGACAGTGCAGGCCTGCTACATACACACATGTACAACGGCAGGGAGTCTTTTGATACAGACTTTGTCCAAATAGTCTTGCATCCTGTTCACCTAATCTCTATAGATTTACTAGAAATAATAAAATTTCAAAGCAAAGGAATTATTTCTCCAGCTATTCAAAAAGCGTCTTATTCAGAAAGTGGAAGCTCACATTTATCTGTTTTTCTTCAGAAGTCTCACCAAATTAAATGGAGCTTATGCTCAAATAAAAGTGTAATAGATTGTACCACATATCTAACAGTCATTATTTTTTAAAAAAATTATATATATATATATATATATATATATATATATATATATATATATATATATATATATATATATATATATATATATATATATATATATATATATATAAACACACACACTTTATATGCATTTTATATATATATAATGTTTTGTTGTTGTTGTTTAGTTGTTAAGTCATGTCCAACTCCTCGTGACCCCATGGAAATATAAAATGTTTACCAAATGTTAACTCTTCAATCTATCTGAGACACTTAGCAAATTTTCCAATGCACAATTCACATTTTTAAACCAAATTGAGTGTTGCTGTTATTTTTAGGTCATTGGTTGGTGACAGATTTATTTATTTATTTATTTATTTATTTATTCATTTATTCATTTATTCATTTATTCATTCGATTTATATCCCGCCCATCTGGTATATTCTACCACTCTGGGCGGCTTACAGAATATCAAAACAATTTAAAAAATATAAAAACATTAGCATACAACAATAACAAATGATGATACCATACCTGGAAGCTGGTGTGACCAGACTGGGAAGAACCATAATCAGTGACAGAGTGTGGGCAAATCTGCAAGAATTTTTTTTTGGAGGGGGAGGAGGGAGGGGCAAAGTTGCATAGTGGTGTGTTAGCACAGTTTGCACACATATGGCACATCATAACCATATAAGGATACAGCCATAGGAAAGTCCTGAGCTTGAGACGATGGAGAGCTGTTGCCATTTAGAGCAGAAAACATGGGGCTAGAGAGATAAATATCCCTTGGTCTGATACATTTGTTTGGGAGGGATGCAATAAATTTGAAAGCCGAAACTCTGCCTGTATCTTAGGAGTTGCCTAACGAATATTACGAAGGAAGTCTTCAGTGCATGGGTCCAGAAGGTTGAACCCCTCTCTCCTGGACTATGAACCTCAAGGAACAGGTCAGGATAAGACATTATTCTACCCCAGTTACTATCCACCACGTTTGGAGCTACTGACATTACCTGTGCAAGGATCAAACGG
The DNA here is from genome assembly GCF_051106095.1 of Pogona vitticeps. Classification (NCBI taxonomy): domain Eukaryota; kingdom Metazoa; phylum Chordata; class Lepidosauria; order Squamata; family Agamidae; genus Pogona; species Pogona vitticeps. The sequence continues at coordinate 11,304,374 of NC_135792.1, read as the reverse complement.
TTAAGTAGTATGCTGAAATCAAAACCTCTTCTCCTCTGCTTAGGGTCTGAACAACAAAACAGAGGTGCAATAAAACTGTCTCTTGTATGTGTGAAACTTCTGAAAGGCCCAGGTTATTTTCTAACCTCCTTATCCACTTAGATTATTTATATTATTTTTAAATTTATTTTACCCTGCCTTTCTCCTTTATAAGGACCCAAGGCAGCTTACATATTTGAAAGGCAATATTTAAAGCTGAAAACAATGAGTATAAAGAGGCAGCTCACATCATTTAAGGACAATACTGAAGCTAAAACAATTAGTATGCAAATTCTAAAAAGAAACAAACAAATTCCATTCTGAAAGGTGGTGAACACAAGTAGCACCAAATACCCAGAACAGTAATGCATAACAATCCATCTGACAGTCACTCATTAGCCAATCACTCAAGTAGGCAGTCACTGAGAGAAAGTTGGCCTGAAGAGAAACGTCTTTGCCTGCTTTCCAAAGGACAGCAAGGATGGGGCCAGCCCGGCCTCCTGTGGGAGAGAGTGCCAGAGTCTAGGAGCAACCACAAAGAAGGCCCTCTCCTGTGTCCCCACCAGACGCACCTGTGAAGTTGATGGGACTGAAAGAAAGGCCTCACCTGATGATCTTAACGCCGAGTCAGCTCATATTGGGAGGCATGGTCCTTGAGATAGCTTGGACCCAGGGCATTATAGGTTAAAACCAGCACTTTGAATTATAGCTGGAAATGGATTGGCAGTCAGTGGAGCTGCTGTAACAGGAGGGTTATGTGATCTTTATGGAACCAGCCCCAGTCAGCAATCTGGCTGCTGCATTTTGGACCTGCTGAAGTTTCCTGACACTTTCTATTGTCAGCCCCACACAGAGCGAGTTACAGTAATCCAGCCAGCAAGTAACTAGGGCGTGTACGACAGTGGCCTGGTCAGATCTCTCACCACTCCTTTTCCCTTGTTATCCTCTGGTCCCAGTATGAGTTACACGCCTATGGATTCTGATTTGATCTTGTGTCATCCCCTAGCTCTCAGGTTTGAACCCCTTTCCCAAAAGAAGGGTTTTTGTTTTTGTTTTGTAGGCAAGGGTGTTATCAAATTATCAGAAAGCTTTTTGTGTTCTGTTTTGTATAATATATGGCTCCACCATCCGTCCATCCCTTCCATCCATTTCTGTGGTCTGGTAACTCTGCATTGCTTTTAATGCTTGCGGACATGTTCTGAGCCACCAAGCATTAGTAGCTGGGTAGAAAAGGCTTTGTTCTGACTCTGTACAGAATGCCTACTTATATGATCTGGCTATTAGTACAACTACTGCACAAAGAGAAATAATGAAATATTAACAGGTAACACAACGGTAAATCAAGAAAGGTAGTCTTTGTAATACTGTTCAAGATACGTTAAAAGCTCTAATAGATAATTTTGGAAGCTATCACTGATGTGAAACACAGACGCGATCTTAATATTTCCAATATTAGCATGCTAGTATAAGCATAAATGAAGCGTCAATAACACAATTAGGATGACATCAACAGTATATAATGTTTGCTACATACGCTTCTAAAATACAGCATACTCTAGAATTTCTAAGGTGCTATCTAAATACTAGTGTAAAAATTTTTACACAACACAGCAATGCAATTCAAGTAAACTGTTACTTGCAAATATCAACAAGTAAGTAACTTGTACAAGAGCATTACTTCTCTCACCAGGAGAAAGGTGGCCCAAAAAATGACACAAATAACCAGCAGTTCAACCAGCAATTAATGTCCGGGGAATGAGGAAGCCCAGAAGCAAGTGTAACATATACGTTCCCAGTACATGGAGCACATTTGTTCAAATCATGCTGGTGTCTATCTCATTGTTTTCTAAAGGCCATTCAGCTACATAACTGGTAACTTTCCCTTGAAAAAAGCAAAAAAACTAATCACATTAAGTACATATGTTGTAACAAGGCCTGCCCAAGCCACTGAACAGATGGAGCATTAGTTTCAGACCTCAGCACCAGTCAGCTGGTAGGTATATGACTTCTCTCATGTGATTACTCAGGTGGTAGCATTATCAGGAGATGCAGCAACAGTGGGCAAAAGAAGAGAGAGGTAATATATAAAGATCAATCGAATAGCGGCAGCAATGCAAGTAGAGAGATGTGAGGAAGAATTGCATCTTGCAGCACAGATGATGCACAGAGCACCGGGAGAAGTAATAAAATAAATATTTGTTCCTTTTTTTTTCTCTCCCTCTCTTTCTCTCCCCTCTTTTCTCTAGCAGTTATAAAACATTTATGGTATTACTATACAACATGAACAAAGAAAGGTTTGTCGTGAATACATTTTATCATAATTGTAGAGACAGAGCACTTTATTAAAATGATGCACAAGGGAACAGGGTTACTTAACAGCATACCGGCCAGTACTTAATTTAGGAGTTGATCCTGCTGCCCATTCTCATTTGAAGCACCATTTAATGTCCAACAGGAGTTCTGCACTTATGTTTTTTTCTCTGCACAGACAGGATGTTGTTAGGGCTGAAAAGACTTTTCCCCCCTTCATATCTATTAAGCTAGCAATATATTCAGTTTTACATTATTTATTTTCCTGCATTTTTCGGTTTGTTGTTCATATTCTCTTTGCAATAATATGTACATTTACCTAGACAGCATTGACACTTAAAAACAGTCATACATGTTTCACAAAAAAAAATTATTATATTTTCAATGAAAATACCGTCTAAAAAGAAGTGAATATAAATTGGTTTATGTTGCTGTCTCCAAACTTGCTAGATATACATGCAAACTTCCTATGGAGTTTTACCTTCCCTTGGAAATTTCTGGCTATGTTCAAGGCCGTCTCCATTCATCTGCTTTCACTATTTTTGCACAAGCTCATGCAGTATTGGTGGTTGTTGGTCTGTCTTCTTTCTTTCCTCATGTCATATTCCAAAGTCTTATCTTTTACAATAGTCTTACTTTCTCATTTTGTTTTACCAGACTGAATTGTTAACTATCCACAGTGCATCCTTCTCAAATCCTGTCCCCTTCAACTTGGCTGTCCTAATGCAACGCCAAACATCATTGGCAAAGGCCAATACAGTGGTGCCTTGCAAGACGAGTGCCCCATTTAACGATGAAATCGCATTACGATGAACTTTTTGTGATCACTTTACAATGGTTTCAATGGGGAAATTTCACTTTGCAATGATCAGTTCCCTGCTTCGGGAAACGATTCTCGCAAAACGACGATTTTCGGCCAGCTGATCGGTGGTTTCAAAATGGCCACCGGGTAAAAAAAAGGCTCCCCGCTCTTTTCTGGGACGGATTCCTCGCTGCACGGGCAGCGAAAATGGCCGCGCTATGGAGGATCTTCGCTGGACGGTGAGTTTCAAGCCCATAGGAACGCATTAATCGGGTTTTAATGCATTTCTATGGGCTTTTATATTTCGCATTACGACATTTTTGTTCTGCAGCGATTTCGCTGGAACGAATTAACGTCGTAATGGGAGGCACCACTCTAATGTTCTTTAATATTCTATCAAATGAGAGAAAGAGGGACCAATTCAAATGATGAGCAGAGAACATGCTGGACTGAGACATAAATCAATGTTTGAATACTGTATACCTAAACAGAAATGTTGTAAAAGGACTAGAAGTACACACATAGAGTGAGATACAACAGACAATGCAAGAGAACTTCAAGCTATACAATCTACTTTCGTATGTCTACTCCTATTTCTTATGGAATACTGGCTTTTGTTCTGCATGTACCACTGGTCAGGTAAATTCTTGTGAGTATAACCTTGATGGATAGTGAGGGTGTATTTCAGCAATAAATTATTTCAAAACAGGAAACACACAAATACTCTTCCTAGGAAATATGGCTATTGTTTAGGCTAGACCATGTCATACAGTTCAAAAATCAAAATGCTTGCTCATATTACACAAACAAAAAATAAATTTAAATGTGTAGGTTAAGCTCTTTTTAAAGCAAATATTTTAGATTATTTGAAACATTTAGCCAGTCCTATAAACATTTTTGGACAAAAGAAAATCCTTGAAGAACATAAAATACTGTGGTTTTACTGCATTTTCCAAATAGTTCCTTCTTAGAATTTTATTTTCTTAAGATTCTCTATGATGGCAAGGACTGAAAATGTTTATCATTAATCCATATAGTAGACTTAAATGTTTCAAAAGCAAATAAAATATTGCACAGAAAAGATCACAAATCCACATCCCACCAATTGTGAGACTGTAGTAAGAAACACCTCGTGCCTACAGTACAAACACTTTTTCAAATATACTATGTGAAAAAAGCTTCATAAGATCACTCTGTGGTGCAATATGTGATTTTGGATTTAGGGTTAGGGTCTGGGAGAAGTGTGTGTGGCTTTTTTTAGTGATCCTGAGTATATTAAAAGAAAATACACATTTCTTCATAAATATCATTTTGTGCATTCAGATTTTTATCTTCATATCAAAAATGATTTTAGTGATTACACCTGGACATTTTAAAAAATCATTGACATTAAAAAAATCACTCTGGAGCTTTTGGGGAATTGCTGGAAGACACTACGAGTAAAAGAACATATTTAGTACAATACCACAACTCTTTTACGTCATTTGGTACTTAATTATTCTTGCACGGCCACACCCTGAAAACAATTTCTCAATACTGTTCAATTTGTGCCTCAAAAAAAAAAGCATCATTTTGATATTTTTTAAAAGAATCTCCTCTGATACTAGAAAGACTTATAGTTAAGTTCAAAACTCAACATTATTTTGGATCGATCACGATGAAACCTACTAAGAACAGAATCTTTGATGTGAATTGATGAGAATTGTATATTTATCAATACAAACACCTTGGCACAGTCACCAAACAATAAGGTCCTTGTGCTAAAATTTTGGGTCCAAAAAACATCCACATTTGATAAAGCTTATTGAGCTAACTGCACAATTGACACGGATCACATCAATTTTAAGGGATCTCATTTCATTAAGGAAAAAATGAGTGACAAAGTCTTTGTCAATGTGATATAAAGATTTTTCAGATGCATTTTTTTTTCTCCTTTTAATGAAAAGAGGAAATTGCTGAATTTGGCCTAATGTCAGCCAAGGGGAGGACGAGATGCCGTGCCTTAGGGAAAACATCTCATCACAGGAGTGCTTCCAAACTCTTAGCACTTTCCATGGTGCCACAGCTGTGCAGTCACAGGTGCCGACACTGCAGATGCCACAACCATGGAAGTGAAATTAAATGGAAGAGACTCCAGGCAGGGAGCCAGGAAGACAACTTATGAGCTCTCTCTGTTCACAGACCCCTTCTTGGTTTTTCAAGATAGAACTGTCCAATATTAACCTCTAACCTCTAACACAAGACATGTAACCAGAATGTCAAGTGCTCACAAATGAAAGGGGAAAGGGTGTTGTCGTCTTTCACACCAGGGTTTAGGAAAAATCATATTCTCTCTAGATGCACAACTTACACATATCGTATGGGGAGGTTTCCAAATGTCGAAAATGCTGCCTCTCACACCTCTGAGAAACGGGATAAAATGCCAAATAAACTGCATCAACATTGAGACAAAAAAAAGAGAGGGGGGATGCTTAATATTCATAATTGGAAACCATTTTTAGGTGCTTTCAAATAGAAACTCTGAGCGACAGAGGCTCAAATCATTTCCAGAGAGGACTCCAAACTAGTATTAGAATTTCTCATTTATGCAAAGAACAGCAAGCTGAATTTCGTTTAAATCTTGCTCTCTCTCACTTTCTCTGCCACATTACCACTGTTGAAAAGTGAAGCATATAAAGAGATACCGTATTCTTTCTGCCTTTTTGAAAGGGGTGTCAAGTTTTTTACCATCCTTAATACAGTACGAAACACCACTACATCTCAGTCTGCAGCATGTTTCACTATTCAAGTACTTTATAATCCTAACTTCTCTTCTTGTTCTACACGTACATCGCTCAGATGTGAACACATCCAGCCAATACTAACTAACTGAAGTTGTATTAACTAAATCACATTCATTCATATAGCACTTAAAACACACACACACACAAATCTAGACCTTTTTACTAATTGCTTGGAATAAATTGCACACCTTTCTCCCGAGATAGCATGTAAAACAATTATTTCGTTTTCACGAATGAACATGCCCTCTAAACTCTAATGGACCCCAAGCAAAAAGTCTTCAAGCTGTTACAGAAGGTGCTATGTTCCCACCAAACAAGGTGTGTGGTATTTGCTTCATGCCCTGCCTCCTGGTTTTTGTTTTTTTTTTCACTCTCTCCACAGAAGGCTCCAAGGTGGTTCACCGAGACAGGGAATAAAACAGAGGAGTTCCATGAGCTCTGTCCATTTGGCAATTCACGATCACTTTAGCGAAAAACACTCCAGCAATTCAGCACTGAGCAAGCCACTCAGGGAGCACGGTACAGTGCATAAAGCAGAGCACGCTAGTTAAACTATGCAACTCTTGAGCTATGCCCTCCATTAAGCGTAATTGCATTATCTGACAAAAAATCAATGTTCAGATGACACTCAAGAGTCCCACCAGCTAATCCTAGACTGAATGTTCCTCGGTGAGTTGCCTTTTCTGCTAAGTTTTATGCTGTTGCCTCTGCCTCCAAATCAGTTGGAAAGTCAGAGAAGAGGCGCCTGTCAAGTTCAACAGATTTAGTTGCTTGATCTAGATGTCAAGGGCAAGAGTTCAAATCCATCCTCAATTATAGGCGGGTATCCATATTGAATATCTTACTCGAGTGCCTACAGTCAGTATTTCAGATAGTAAATTCCAATCCTTCCCTTTTCCCCATAAAAAAAAATATGAGGGCTCTCTCCCTTAGCTCCATGCTTGAGGCACATGGTCCCTGCGTAGCTTTCTCTCTCCGCATATGGCCAAAAGAAGGTCTTTTCACACAGCACGCCTCTTATTTGTTCAATTAATATTTCTTGTAAAAGAGATATCATTGTGTATACCATACACACAAAATACATGATGATGGTGCTCTTATTTGTTCTCCACAAAGATGACTTCTTCCACTAGCATTTTAAAGAAAAATAAGGGAGTAAGGATTCTAGGAAATATTTTCTTCTTCAGTATGAAAAATGAAACATTTCTTAATGCAACCTTTTAAAATGACATTTAATGGAATGTTTTAGGATGTTAGAGAACGGCAAAGGTCTTAGATCTAAGATTCAAAGATCGTAAAGTTAGTGACAAGCTATTATTCCTACATGTTAGCAAAGTTTTTCTATTAAACAGGCTCTAACTCCTCTAGCTTTTCACTCAGCCTGTAATACTCCATATTGCACCTAGTGTAGTGGATATTTGAAATTGGACAAACACAATCAAGGAAGAAAAAAAGGTTCAGAAGCTTTTTTTTTCCAACTTATGCAAAATTTCAGTTTTTTTAAAGCTGGGAAACTGAAAGATACAGTCCAAATTTGAAGCTAGGACTCTTTCAGAAACTGGTTATGTTATGGTTTAGAAAGGATAACTCAACCTACACAGATGGAACAGCACATAAATAAACTTTTGAAAATCTTCTGGATAATCAACTTTTGCACATACTCAGGGGCATTTACAGCCTGCTCTTATGTATGATATTCAGGAACAAGTCACTATATTTCTTCAGAACTCATTCTGAGTAAATGCACACAGGATGTCAAACTTACAATAAATCTTTTCAGGGAACACCTGCATGAAAGGTTAATATACAGCATAACAAAGAATGATGCTGTCCCATTGGCCAAGACATCAAACTGCCATTTGTGTGTTGAGCATGTATATCTGAACAGTATACCTTATGCTTGGCTTATTATTACGCATAGATTTCCTGTCAGAGGCTCATGCTCAAGTGTGTGAACATCACACTGCTTACTCTGCTCTACTCTAGTCAAGTGACATCAGAAAAATGACAGCAAGTAGCAAGACTTTGCATCTTGTTATACACATGGAATGTATTTATTTATTTATTTTATTTTATTTGTTCGATTTATATCCCGCCCATCTGGTATATTCTACCACTCGGGGCGGCTTACAGAATATCAAAAACAATATTAAAAAATGTAATCCATAAATGTTGATGATACCCTACTGAGGAGTTCCATGATGTTTTAGAAAATATCCAATTTATTTCTCCTCCTTCATTAAATTACAGCAATATTTCTCTTCTAAGATAACTGCCTAAAATATGGCTTTCTTCCCTTCATGTGTGATAATTCCGAAATCTATATTATGCTTCCAGTGCTGAAGAATTGCTTTAAATTTCTGTACCCCTCTCCCAATATTTCCAAGCTTCCAAATGAGATATACAGTACCATTAGTTTTCACTAGGTTGCAAAGCCATCTTTAACAGGGGACACATATATTTTTTCACCACTGTTTAAATAAAATTAAACCACAGTTCCTTACTTCTGAGAAAATGTGTAGGATTATACTGGAAAGAATTTATAGATTTTATTTGTAAGACACAGACCAGGATCTGGCACTTATAGCTGCCTGTATAACTCAACTAACATCACTTTCAGCATAAACTGTCACAAGTTAAAAAGCTGACAGATTCCATACTGCATTGAAGTCATAGAATCATAGAATAGTGAAGTTGGAAGGGGTCTAGAAGGCCATCAAGTCCAACCCCTTGCTCAATAAAGGAAAACAAATCAAACTATGTCTGCCAGGTGTCTAAGTTTCTCTTAAATGCCTGCAGTGTTGGAGCACTTCAAAAAGGATGCTAGCAAATTGTAACAAGTTCAGAGGAAGGCAACAAGGATGATGAGGGGGCTGGAAACCAAGCCCTGTGAGGAAACACTGAAAGAATTGGGCACGTTTAGCCTTGAGAAAAGAAGACTGAGGGGAGATACGATAGCACTTTTCAAATACTTGAAAGGCTATCATACAGAGGATGGGCATCATCAACAATGGGCATGCAACAATGGGCTCCAGTTACAGAAAGCCAGATTTTGGTTGAATATCAGGAAAAAAGTGTTATAACTGTTAAGAGCAGTACTGCCGTGGAAACAATTACCTCAAGATGTGATGAGTGTTCCAACACTGGAGGCATTCAAGAGAAACTTAAGACAACCACCTTCAGATATCCTTTGATTTGCATTCTTGCATTGAGCAGACGGTTGGGCTCAATGACCTTATAGGATTCTTCCAACTTCATTATCCTATGATTCTATGACAAGAAACACCTACACTGACTTTTCCACTTGCAACAATTTATTGTTGAAATGTACACCAATGTCATAACTCTAAATAGGATGTAATAGGATTTTAATAGGATTCTGGGAATTGTTTAATGTTGGCTGAAATCCTGTTCTGTGACTTCTAATGTGCATGACTGATAATATCATCAACCTTACATGGCATAGTTCCATGAAAAGAATTTCAGCCAGCATGTGCTGAATTTCACATGACAACGTATGTTATACACCAAACAGTAAGTTTATTTTTGAAAGTGAAGTGCCATGTATAATTAAAATTTCCTCAACATTCTCTCCCAGTTTCAATGTTTCTAGAAATTTAACATTTCTGAGATTATCCACCTCACACATACTTGACCGACAATGCAAAGCACAGACAGCAATCATGAGTTTCCCTACCAACACATGAAGCTGGGCCTACTCTCGTTCCCAAACTAGATCCCAACACCTTTCTGTCTCTCTCATTTCTATCTCACTACTCAGAGAGAGGTGTTTTAGCTTTGGGCGCAATATCATGATTTGTGAAAGTTATCTGTAAAATAGAAACAACAGTTCTTCATCTTCTAGATATGCCATGAAGACAAATATGAAGACGACTTACAGCTCAGTGTTAAATCTAATTGAACTGAGTGCTGTAAATGGGCTTCTTTTTTTAAAAAAAGATTTGTGACTGTGTGAAATAAGTATGTCAAGGACCACAGCTTAGTGGCAGAGCATGTGTTTTGCACAGAAAATATTCAGCCTCTCACTGAAATCTCATGGTAGGGCTAGAAAAGTCCTCCATCTAAAGCCATGAAGGGCCCCTGCCAGTCAATATAGAAATACTTGGTGGCCTAGTTTGCCCCAGGAACTGAACTGGTATAAACCAAATTCCCGTGTGTCCATGTTGAACACTGTAGAACCTATGGGCAAAATTCTGCTGCATAGCTTTGCCTCACATGTAACCTGGATTGGGCACTTGAAACATTTAATTCACACTAATTAAAAGCTTCTGATCCCCGTTTTTTGTCCCAAGACTTCCTAGGGCTTCTTTATGTCTTTGGGAGCCTTGAGACAGCACAGATAGACTTTGAAAATAAAATAAATGCTGCTGAATCACTTAGGATCAGGGCTGCCACTTCCAATCATTTATTATTTTTTAAAAAGGTTCTTTGCCGGTGCCACCACACCCTGAGGTTCCCAAAGGCTTCTCCAAGGGTGAAGGGTCTAGGAACTTAAAACAGGGGAATAGTGATTAGTGTAAATTAAATAGTGTAAATGAAATGTTTCTACTGCCCAATCCAGTTATGCCAGGCACAAAATTATGCAATGAGATTTTGTCCAAGGCATTATAATTCCAATTATGAACATGGATTTTACTTCATAACCATTCAGTTGTCTTTGTGATAATTCAGCAACATTTTTGAAAAGATGGGACCAGGTTTCTCACATTCTCTCCCCCCCCCCCCCCGCAACTAAGCTTACTAATTTATCTTGAATTTCAGAGGGTCCTAAGGCTCAAGCAAGCATAGGTGAAGCTGGAGGTTCCACAGTTGAAGAGCAAAAGCCATCTCAAAGATGGGATACAGAAGGCAGTCCTGGGGTGAGGGCTTTAGCACAAGGGCTGTACTGTACTGTACTAGTCATCTTACAATGACAGAACATGTACTCGTTATTTGTAAGTTACACTTCTTGTACCAAGATGACCACGTAAAGTACACCTTATTTAAGCCTGAGTTTCTGACAAAAGGTATTTGCCTTCTTCACGCTGTATCTTCCAGACATATAAAAGTAAGCTGTGCTCTCAAAGGTGTGGTGTGGGAGAGGTCCTCTGCATGTGCCTGAACATGCTCATTTCTCTATTATTTATGTGGTTATCTGTTTATTAGCTAGTAAGTTGTATTTCCCTCCTATCTTTCCTACAATGAGCTCAGGACTGTGTGTGCATGGTTTTACTTTGGCCCGCATAATTCTTACAACATCCCTGTAAATTATGTAAGGCTGAGATACCCGTTGACTGGCCGAAGGTCAGCCCAGTCAGTTTTATGGCCCAGTGAGGATTTGAATGCAGATCCCTTCGGTTCTAGTCCAACATGCTAACCTCATTCGTCTCCAATATCCCAAAAGCTGCTGAGTCAGATGAAGCCCTCCTGTGGGAATTACAACTGAAACACCCTTTGTACATTAAATATGGTATAGAAATTGGGAGACAGGTATTGGCAGGTCTTTTTTTCTGTTCAGTTATATTTTATGAACACAATTCAGTGTATGCCTTTATTGTTGAGGACATCAGAAACAGAACTGGGTCTTAATGAAATGAGAGAAAACAAGTGACATTCTGATTTGAAATTTTTAACATCTGAAATACAAGCAGAAATGTACTTAGAAAAGCTCATTTCACTGTAACGTCCAGGAGCTGTCAGGGAAAATAAAGGTTGAGAATGGTTGAGAATTAATGTTGTTCATATTTTAATGTAAATACTTTTAGTGGAATTTTCCATATGACTGGGCCCTCTCGTGTCTAAAGACAAAAAGCAATCCCCACACCACATATAAAAGCCACCTAGCTACGAAGTAATGACCACCACAGGAGACATATATAAATGGAAATGTTACAAGTGTCGGATAATTTTTTGCCTACTCTTAGTAGTTAAAAAACTGATTGCACTAGATAAAAGTACAACCTGCTTTAGGAAAACTTCAGCACAGCTTGTATCTCAGAAGAGACTAGAAGATCACAAGACAACATTTTGGCTTTACTAACCCCAAACACCAACAATTTGTATTTGTTTATATTACATTTTTTAAAAAACTAGTCATACACAGGTCACAGCAAAGTTCTATTTATTTTAGAGAGAGAGAGAACAAGAGAGAAGGGGGAAATTAGTTACATTATTCCTAATCAGATTATTCCCAACAGCTGACAAACAACATACATTTTTCTCTGTATTTGTCTCTTCATGATCACTATACTGGCTTTGATTCTCATTCTATGCATTTGTTCTAATATATAGAAAGAGATAGTAAACACACGCAGAGAGAGACACGTACATGGAAAAAATGTTAATTACTTTCTTTAGTATGATTATGATGTGTTAACTCTGAGGGGTATCCCACAAAAATATCCCCTAAGATTCATCAGTTTATTTCCATTTATAAATGCACTTAAAAGTGATTTAATAAATTGTTCTCACTGATTTCAACCATTCTTTCCAAGTCATTGTGCCACTGTTATGGTTCTGAGACAGTACTGTCCACAATGGCTACCCCGGCTTAAGTTCACCAGATGTTCCTCTTTTTACTCCTATATTACCACAAGAAAAGACTACAGAACCATCACTCTTCCACACTATGGTGAATTCAGTTGCCTTTCCTAACAGAAGAACATAACAGAATAATTCAAAGACTTATCTGTTTTAGACCAGGAATTTTTTGATAAAAGCATGAACAAATTGGTCAGGCTTGTTATTCAAACATGAAAACATCACCTAAAGAAATACTTACAAAGGATATATTAATAAATTTCAGCATGGGCCAACATCAAACTTTGGCATTCAGCTTATAAAATGTTGCGTTGCTCTAATGAGAAACATTTGGCTTGGCTGAAATTTGTAAAGCTCTTGTCCAAACAGGACGAACTGGAATCAAAAACTATCCAACATAAAATCAAAACAGTCCTTTTTCTGCCCCCATCCTGTCCCAAAAATAGGCTAGGAGGCATTCAAACAAAGGTACCAGAAAATGCATATATAAGCTAAGTTGAAAGAGATGCATGAACGCATGTTGCACAGAATGAGAATGTCAAACACCAGTTGGACTGGCCTTGTTTCCAAAGCCATCTAATGTGCTTTAGATAGCTGCAACAAGCGTACAACAAAACAACTGTCAATGTCGTACTTCAAAGTGAAATGGTTCCCAGACAAGTATATGTAGTTGTTTAAACATGCATATGATAATTTAACCGCACATTTGTCGTGATTTAGGACCTGCATGGTGATTTTACAGACTCTATCCAACTTTTTCATCATCTTACAACAAATAATGTCACCAAAAAATAGGAGATATGTAAATAATTATGTCAATTGTAGTAGTTCAGTACATTTAAAAGTTTCCACTGTCTATTAGCATTACAGTGGACCCTCTACTTACAGAATTAATTCGTATTGGAACGGTGGCTGCAGGTCGAAAATTCTGTAGGTTGAATCTCCATTGACCTACAATGCATTGAAAACTGATTAATCCCGTAACCGGCCGTTTTTGTTCCATTTTTGTTCCATTTTGGGTTTTTTTGGTCTGTAGGTCGATTCTCCGGCTGCAAGTCAAACCTAAATTTTGTGGCCAGAGAAGTCTGTAACTCGAAAAGTCTGTAAGTAGAGCCGTCTGTAAGTCGAGGGTCAGCTGTATAAGAGAATCAGTGTGGAATAATGTGACAGATCAGGAGTCCTGAGACTTGCGTTCAAATCCCTGCTCAGTTATGGGAACTCACTTGAGGATGGCACTGGTAAATAATAATAACTGTGTGTCATCAAGTCAATTCTGACTTATGATGATCCTTTCTAGGGTTCTCTAGGTAGAGAATACACCGAAGTGGTTTACCATTCCGTCTTCTGGGGGTGCCCTGAAACTGTGCAGTTTGCCTAAGGCTACATAGGCTGGTTCTTCTCCTGGGAAGTACAGCGGGGAATCAAACTACCGTACCAATCTCTTTGGCTGCAGCCAGACATCTAAACCACTCAGCTATCCAGCCAGATAGTGGTAAAACCACTCCTTAAATACCTCACATGACTCAGAACCCCTACTAGGATAGGCATAAGTACACATCAACCTGATGGTCCACAACACAAAAATTACCATTACAGATCTCTCCTCTGACACACTTAAGCAGTTTTAAGTAGGGTCCTTCTGATATGAAAGAAATGTCATTGCCAACTGTGAACATTTTTATTAAAATAATCTGAGACTGGTCAGCTGGTTTCATAAGTAAATAGAGGAAATAACAGGCCTACTAAAGAAACAAAAATCTTTGCTCAAATAAAGTTTCCAGCAGGTTGTTCTCAAGATAACATACCAACTTTCGCAAGAATCATTTTCTAATTTACAGAATCCGCTTTGGAAAAGCAAGGGTATCAAAGACATTCTGCATGATGAAATAATGTGAACTTTCTGAGGACTTGCAGATATGGAAAACCAAAGAAGAACATTCCATGGAAATACATGGACGTTTCATATCTTTCTAACTAATGGCATTTTTATACATCATAATCTGAAAAGGAACTGTCACATATGAAAACTTCTGCATCATAATGAAGGACAGAAAACAGGAGAGAGCAATTTTAAAAACAAAGCTGGATGCCAATCAATGAAGATTTTCCATTCAAGTACAGGTACCTTCAATACTATGATTCATAGCCATCAAATATCCCAAACTGTCTCAAATCTAACCATATTTCTGCATTGCTTTCTTAACCAAGCTCATGATACGACATGATCAGTGATTTAGAAGTTCTTAGCATTTCCAGATTTCTGAAAGTTTTTGTTTTCTAGCTAACGAACTTCTGTGAAACCAGACTGGATTCTAAGCTCTACTACAACCCTCCAACAATGCATGATGAAATAATGTGAACCCAGCTTTACAGAGATGCACAGCTATAGTAAAACCAGGACAGTCATCATAATATGGACAGTTGCATTTTGCTTGTTCCATTCCAAGATGGACTGCATCAGAAATATATGTGTGGTCCAGAAGAGACTCTAGTTGCTTACAAGGTAAAAACTCTGTCTCAATTGGCCCACAGAAAGAGCATCATCTGCACAGAGAAGAGAACCGCAATACATTAAGGTATAAAATCAATATAATTAAAATGCTTTTGAGCCACAAAGGTTTCTGTCAGAAGACGTGAACAGGTATTTGTTGGATTTGAGAGAAAAGCCCAACATAAAAACTGCCACAACCAAAATGAACGCTTTCTGACAACCTGTATGCATTCTAAATAAGATTCATCCTCCCATCCGTTTTATTTGTCATTTGCTGTATGTTTTAGGTGTCAGATTTAGACTTCCGGCTTTATTAAACCAAGTGGGCACAAAAGGGAATTAAAATCTAGCAGTGTTAACTAGGTGTTTATGATTTATTTAATCAGCATTGAAATATTCTTCTTCCCCCCTGTTTAAGATCTGTGGCATTATTACCAGGGCATGGCAGCGGCAAAGTGCAACTGACTTCATTTTGCATGCCCTGTGAAATGCCAGACAAGTCAGCAGACAACAAAATGGTGCTGAAAAAGATTCCATCTCTCTCTTATCATTATAAATTTCCAACCCATTCACATCAATAACACTTAAATTTTATTTTTACATTTGTCTACAGTGTAATATGCCTATTAATCTCAACAAGAGAATCATAAAGTATTTGTAAACTGTAAGCTGTGCTTGAAGAACGTCTACTAAAAACTTCACCACTCACTTAAACACACCCAATCATAAACAAACTTTCTAATATCTTTATGTTATAGCACCAGTCAATTCTGTCTCTAAGCAACGGTACACAAGAAAACATTCATCAACTACCCCTAGATTATGTTTACAATCATAGTTTTCACTTGACATGGTCAAGGAAGTGCCCTTCTAGTCACACAACATTTTCTCCACAAGAATGCAATGTGTGAACTGACCAATAACATGCTGAAGTAAGATAATGCAACGGCAATCTGCCATGCCAGAGTCCGTATACCAAACACAATAGTACTGTCACGTGCTGTAGAGAAGGGCAAAACAAACAAGTCAAAAGACATAAACCAACTGTTGACATAATAACAATCTTGCATGCATTAGCACTGGGTATCAATGGGGGCGGGACTTCACAACCTAAGATTATTGTCCTCTTACCACTAACCTATTGCTGAAGTTCTAATTTATGCCTCTAGCATTTCAGGCAAAACCTCCCCCCCCCCCCCCCCGCAATTCCCTTCCTGTTTTTATTTTGTTTCAGTTGCGCTCTCTCTCTCTCTCTCTCGCTCTCCTGACTTAGTTCCATGTGAACTAAGTCCATGGAAGGATGTCTCTCCCACATGGCAGAGACTCATACCCCCTCATTTTTGCCTTTTATTCTTCCAAATAGAACTACTGATCACAACTGTCAGTTTAAAAAAAAACACAGTTTCCTACTTTAAATGCTTCTAAAGTGATTTTATACAAGCAAAATGCTAGTTTGATCAGGGAAACCAAAAAGGGGTATGTGTGATGAAACTGGGCTGATCTATCCATGTTTTTATTCTACTAACAAAGAGGGAATAAACAAAAATTCCCAGCATCAACAGCTAAGTTCATACGCGAGAGTCAATGCAACTAGTTGACCTGAATTCCAGTCTTTACTCAGCCATCAAAACTCACCAGAGGTAATAATGCTAAATCTGCTCCTTAAACATCTCACATACCGCAAAGACCCTATGAGAATTGCCATAATTCAGAAGCAACTTGACAGTATGAAGCAAGTTCATTTATGCTTCCAAACCAGAGTCCATTGCTACAGAAATGAGCCTGCATTAGTTTTGAGTTCACAAGATTCCCTTTCGTCTTATATTCATACAGTGTTGGATGTAAGGAGAGAAAGGAAGCAAGGATAGTAGTTACATTGAGTGTTTTGCAGAAGCAGACCAGAACTGTAAACCATAGTTCGAAGTTGTAGTTGTTTTCTCCAGACTACAGATAACTGAACAGCTTGTCCAGGTTCTGGCTCATTAACTAACTATGATTAGTTACAAATGAACAAAAGTTTCCAAACTAGTCCTTGGAGCTGGCGGAAGGGCAGGAAGCACATCATGAGCCCTGAGGGTCACACACATCAGACTGAACCATGGTCTTACACGGAAATATTAGACAGAGGAGATACTGATAAAATCACTGTTCAAGAGATATTCATTTTCTTTGTAATTTCAAGCACTGTCTATAAAACATATTTAACCGGAATCATAAAAATACCATACTTTCTTTTCATCTACTTTAGGAATATTAATAAAGTATCAGGGGGCTATATGTACTAGTCCCCTCTATTTGGGACCAGTTAGGCCTCATCTAGAGTATTGTGTTCAGTTCTGGACACTGCACAATAAGAAGGAACAAGGTCAGCAGAAGGCAACAGGAGACTGGAAACCAAGCCCTCTGAGGAAAGACTGAAAGAACTGGGCATGTTTAGCCTTGAGAAAAGAAGACTAAGGGAAGATATGATAGACTCGAAAGGTAGTCAGAGGGGCAGGATCTGTTCTCAGTCATCCCAGAATGCAGGGCATGTAATAATGGGCTCAAACTACAGGAAGCCAGATTTTGGCTGAATATCAGGAGATCCTCATTGTCAGGGCAGTATGACAATGGAACCAATTATCTCGGGAGATGGTGAGTGTTCTGATGCTAGAGGCATTAAAGAGAAAATTGGACATCCATCTGTCATATCTGCTTTGATTTGGGTTCCTGCACGTAGCACGAGGTTGGACTTGACGGCCTTATAGGCCCCTTCCAACTCAATTATTCTCTAATACTATGATTCTAGGTGCTCATACAGCTACACATTCCCTAGCCTACAGAACCAAAACAGCTATGCATCTGTACTGAAGTCCTAACCTCAAGATCTGTAATTAGTTTAGGCCAACAGTACTAGGTTCTATGAACTCCTTTTCTGATTGTATGACATAAACATTTTTACTCTTGAGCTTGAATAAATATTATAAAGCATATGTATCTTTATAATGGCCCAGATATTTCACAATTCTTATTATAACTGTTTTTGCAGTAAAAACCTTGTTCAGCAAAACATTTAATCAACTATTAGAATTGCTTCAGTATTGCTAATGGTCTCTAGCACAGGGGTCTCGAAACTTTTCACAGGGAGGGGCGCATAATATATTTGCAATATTTTCTAGGACCGAAGGAATGTGCGCATACACTTGGCCACCCACACACCCATGTGCACGCATGCATACCTGCATGCACACCCACCTGCATGCATGCATGCATGCATACCAACCCACCCACTTGCACTTGAGCATGTGCACATGTCTGAGCACACAGACAGGCCAAATAAAAAGGTCAGGCTGGTTGGATGTGGCCCATGGGCTGGACCTTGGAGAACCCTGTTCTAGCAGTGTCATAACTCTGAAGGAAAGTTCAACACATATCACTTTGTCAATATTAAGGAGGTATCACATTCCTCTGACATATCTGTGACACAGAACAGAACTTTTAAATTAGCAGTGGTTTACTTCTGAGAAGTACACTGTTAATTTAAAACTTTCCAGTGGTCATCACCCCAGAACACAGATCTGCATATTCTCAAAGAGGAAGGTCTATATGAGGTCTCATTTAAAAAGCCCATGCATAATAATGTATCTCTATAACACAATTATAGGCCTGCTTCTTGTTGCATAGGTTCACCAGCATAGTGGGAATGACCTCACTGGCAGTGGCAGAGTGCCAGCAATTAGAGTCCCTTCTTCAATTTCAGGTTTCATACAGCTTCATCTCATTGTGCGCATGTTTTGCACAACCCAGAATGGAAGCTGGAACTCTTTAATTAGTGGCAAACTGCTGCTGCCCGTAGCACCACCCCCCCCATTACTCTAGTGGAACTACAAAAGAGGATACTGGCCATAACAGTCTGGGGCCATCCCAATTGCCATGTCTCCAGTCTACAGAGTTCCTGGAACCTGCCAGATAGCTTTAGTGCACTCCTCCAAACTGTAGTGGAGAATTACCTAATCAAACTACAAGTCCCAGGATTCCCCATAATTGAGTCACTACAGTTAAAAGAGTGGTCACAATAACAGTAGTTGGATACTGTTCATATACCAAGTAGATCTGTTTCAATAGACTCAGAACAAGTGACACAAGAATCTGGCAAATGGGCATTACACTGCCTGAAGCAGAACCCACCCAGTCCCCTTCCCCACAATATGTGAATCTCTGAGACTCAAATTCCCAGCTTCATCTGACTCAGTCCAGGCATAAGAAGGCTGCTTCATCTACTTCTAGCACAAAGCTGCCATTTTTCTTAGTACTCCAACAGACAGACAGCACATTGTAGATTTTTTTCCACTATCAATGTCTCAGAGAAGAACCATTTCAGTGCACAAAAAAAAATACATCCTGCATGTTTATTAAATACATCCAGTCCTTGTTTGAAAAGCTGTAGGAAACTTAGAAATGAAACTGTTGATGAAACTTCTCAAACTGTGGAAAAATGACTTAAATTCCAAGAAACTTCAACAAAACAAAATCCAATGAAGAAAACATTCGTTTTAAGTTTTTGCTGCAGAAGAATCAATAATACCTACATGTTAAAAACATTTATATACTTTGTTTCAGATGTACAGTAAGCTACTTTCCAAGGCGGTCTACCACAATGTTAGTTACATATCATATTATAGGAATATATCATGTTTCCTTTTTCAAATGTAAGGCTACACTAATGCTTGCACACCTGTGCAAAACCTGTGCTATGGCAGAAGATGATGTTTACTAATGAAGTTAATAATCAAAGTTTTTTTTAAAAAAAGAAAATTTTAGTGTTGACATTTGTACTCTGATGGGGCAGCATATGAGTTGACGCGAGTTCTTATACAGACTGTATAAAGCAGGGGTAAAGAATATTCTTTGGCTTGACGGACCCATTTCCACGTTGAAAACTTTTTGGGTTTTATGTGCCACTGGTAGTAGCTACTGTATCTCCATGTTTCTTCTCCTCCTCTCTCTCTTTCTCTTTTTCATACAAACACATCTATCCATTGTAATCCATTCAGTTATCTCTTCCCTCCTTTCTTTTTCTCCTCTGATTCTCACTTACTTTCCTTTTCTTTCCCGCTTTCCAAGTCCCTCCCCACTCCTTTGCCTCCTTATCACACCTTTTTCAAGTCCAAAATATTCAGGAAATTCTATTTGATGGTGCTAATTCAAGTAATTGCACAGTCTCATTTAGCCTTCTTTTTTTAAAAAAAATGGAAAGCTTTTAGATATTTATTTGATACCGTATTTCATTCTCTTATCAGAGGAATCTGATAAAACTAGATGAATTGGGAGCAACAGTTAAACACACACACGCACATCAACATCCCAAGAAGTCCTTAGTGAAAACTAAACAGAGTGCAGTGCAGTCCTAGTTAAATTGGTAGGTTCTGACAATGTTCTTTGGCTTCTTAGCAGATGCTCCTATATCACCATCCCTAATGTAGTGCCAAAAAAGATAGAATAAGCAAACCCCTGAGTACCACTCAGCCTTACTATTTGGTTCCATCACACAGCTCAGAAGGAAATGTCAATGCAAGCCTATGGAGACTGTGATACTGCTGTATATCAAAATGAAATCTAATCATTGCACATCCGTGCAGATTCATCAATATAAGAACTCTTAAGAACAGGAAAAAGGCCAACCAGTCTCATATATCAGCTGTATTTAGCATAAAGTTTCCTGGAGTTTTATCATTTCTCTGGCAATAGGCATGATACTACTAGAGCAGTTTCACACCGAGGCTTGCAAGATGCATCTTCCTTAACTTCTTTTAGCCACTGTAGAAAACAAGTCTATAGTGTACGTTTCTGTGTGTGCGTACGTTTCCATACACACATGCATGCATAGAGAGAACCTCTTGAAAAAAAGACAGACGCCAGCACAACGAAGCTATCTGTAACCAACACATACTAACACCAAACCCAACCTGGACAGCAACAACTACAAACACTAAAACAGAGATAGCAAACATCCAGAATCCTCTATATGTTACAGTAAATAGAACAGTAAACACAAAAGTAAAAACAGTAAGATGCTGTTTGATTGCAATTTCAGTCTTCTATCAACCCTCACCATTTACTGTGCATGCCTGTGGTGACAGAAGCTGGTCTACCGACATCTGGATGACAAATGGCCTATCTTTATTCTTTAGTGATGGTACAGAATCTAGCAGCATAGATTCACAAGACTTCCACAAATTCAGATGCCACGTTATGTGAAAGAAGTAGCATATATGCCCTGTGTAACATCCAAAGCAGGAAGGAAATGAGCATAACTTCATTCTTATGCAGATCACTCATTTGACTGTCAGTTAGACATGCAAGACCCACCTTAGATGCAACTAAAAAATTAAATAAACACAGCTGTCAGTTAGACAAGCTTCCTGTCACTCATGGGAGGCAATATCAATGTACATTCTTTTCCACTGGCTGGATTTGAGTCCATTTCCATGATCAGATTCCACCTTCTCAATTCTGCTCAAGACATGTCCTATTAACTACGTCCTGTGCCTTGAAAGCTAAATCTTCGTTGTATTTTCTTTGATGAGTAATCCAGATTATGACCTCAGTTGCTTTAAAGTGGTTTTATTTTTAAGGGGAAGCCATATTGGTCTCCTTCAGCAAAAATAAAACCTTATGCTGTTAAAATCTTCTGCCATCTTAAAGAAAACCAAGTTTTATTTAGTAAAAGCTTTTGCAGACTGCAGCTCATATCGTGCATTTGATGAAGTGGGCTGCAGTCCAAGAAAGCTTAGGGAATAACAGTGCAGGTCGGGCACACAATGGCATAAACTATGGCACAAAAATTCCTCCAAAGGTCCTTCTTGTCCTTATGTAAGCTTCTACCACACAACTAACACTAACCCATATGTAATCATTTCACATTGCATCGCCATAAAGCCTTCTGAGATCTGATCACTGTTAAAACGACAAGGAGCTGTACATGCAAAAATATCAGGATTTGGCTGGAATGGCATAACTGTTTCACTTGCATGCACAATGCAACTGACATTCCAGTCTGCCTTGAGGGCCAGAAGCATTCATCTTGTCTTGCATTCCCCATTTTAACTCCTTTGCCTAACTTCTCATTCTGCTTTCCTCTCTGGACAGAGATGGCCACTGATTGACCACTTGTGTTAAAAACATAAGCAGGAAAAGCATTTGAAAGTAATAAAATTGACCATTTAAACTGCACATTAAAAAATTTTAAGGTATCAGATGACCAGATGCCAGTGTCATTTCTGACATCACAAATCCTGGTGTGAGTCAAGAAATACCACTTAGGATGCTAGACTCTATGAAGTGTTGTTTTCCTTAAGAAACTGAGTGGGCCCCCCCTCCTGTTTTGTGCAGATGATGTAGTTATTCTTTCTAGGAATCCTATTGGTTTGAAACGTTTGCTGATGTGTGGACTTATCTAGAAAAGAACAACCTCCAGCTCAACTACAATAAGTCTAGGATTTTGGTCTTTGGTAAATCAAGGACACTATTCAATTGGAATATCAATGGAAATGAAATTGATGAAGTGAAACCATTCAAGTATTTAGGAGTCCTATTTCAAAGTAACCTTTCTTGGACTGTGCAGCATAGGGCAATCAGGAATAATGCTAAGATCACAGCCAAAGCCATTATATGTTTTTCTACAGTAGAGGGGATTCCTATGTCCAGGCAGTTCTTGGTATTTACAGAGCTAAAATTATCCCCCTAGTCCCTTATGGGGTCCCAGTCTGGCTGAATGCATGGGACGGTTTTTTGGAACAGATCCAGGGCTCTTATCTATATAAGTTCCTTGGGTTGCCAGGTTGGGTAGCACATGCAGTGGTTTGTTTAGAGACAGGGCTACTGAAACTGGATCTATAGAAGATTCTTCAAGTATTCGCTCAGAATCTTCTACACATCCAATCGCAATAGTCTGCTCTACCTCCTCTTACAAGAAGCTGAGCCCTCCAGGGAGATGTCCCTTTTCGAAGGGGAAATTAAGGCCTCTGGTCTGAACTCAGAAATTTTCCATCTCATGTGTGTACTATTTTATTAAATTTAGACACAGAACACCAGGACCAGTTGAGTGCTCCTAATAAAATCTGCTTGCCTTTCTACACGCAACTTCCAGTCAGGTACGGACATATGCCAGATTACTTTTATTTCCTAAAATGTCCTAACTCCTGGAGAGCCTTTTTTGCTAGCCAGAAGTAATGCTATGCCCTCCAAGATGCTACATGGAAGATTTAGAGACATCCCTAATAAGGAGGGAAACTAGGTGGGGAGGAATCCACCCAACACATGGTATTGCCCCTTCTATAAGGACATTCACTCTGGGTTGCTGAAGAGGTGCCTTAAGAAAAGAGGGAGGGTTGGACGGATCTGGAGAAAATAAGGCATAGTCTTTCAGGTGCTAATGCTGATGTATCAGAAAAAGTGGCTGTTTTTTTGGAATTGATTATCCAGAGAAGAACAATGCTACCCAAATCTAGTTAACGGAGCCTTATTTGATTGTTAGCTTTACATTTATTTAGGTAACATCTGTCATAAACTTCAATTAGCTGGATTTTATTTGTTTATTGGTTTTCTATTCACTATTTGATTCTAACTTGATTATTAGTTCTTTGTTTACTAGAAGAAGACGACATTTATGGAAAAAAAACCTTTGGAACATCTAAATCTAGAGGTGTAGAAGAAGAAGAATCAGCAGCAGAAGAAGAAGAATCAAAAGCAGAAGAAAATTAGGATTGCAAGAAGTTTTTGCAGGCCACATAAATGCCTGGAAAAGAGACATAAGCTATGGATGGGCGAGATCCATCTCGGGATAAATAATTCCAATTTCAATCTATTTACAGCTCTATAAAGCAAACTCAAAAGTAGCAGTGTTAGGAACAGAATGTGCCAAATTTACTATAACAAACTAAATCAATAGTAACACTGTTACTAACACTGTAAGAAAAAGTAAACTAGTTTGAAATTATTTGCTCATGGACCAGCACATTTGGGCCCAGTACCTTCTTTGCCCAGTTCATGCTCCTATCCAGTTCATAGCTCTCAAAATCTACCAAGAACCTGCCACTGCTGAAGGGCATTATATACTTGAAGAGCTAGAACACAGTGTGGGTAATATGTTTCCCAGCAAATCAGATTTGCCACACATACCCAAAACAAATGGTTATGCTACATTATAAACATGAATGTTAATTTATTTCACTTCTTATGCCATCTTCCCTAACTGCCTATACTTTGAATGTTACTATACTTTCATGTTACTTAACAGTTTGAAACAGAAAAAAATAAAGAGAATGTATAAATTATGGGGATTTGGATACTACAGAAAATGCTGTGTTTAGGTATGAAACCCATTCATCTGAAGATTAAAAACAGCATGACTGTTTATATAAAGTGCAACAATACCAGCACATGTGCTAATTATTTGTATAGAAGCAGACAAAAATCTACTTCAAGCAACCCACTTCTACACCAAGATAAATTCAACTTAAGAGGTCTGTGCTCAAAATAAGCTGTGTCTGCAAAGACCTGCATAGTTGGCACATACACCCTTAAGTGCCATACCTTATCCCAGGACATACAAAACTTTTCAGGTGGGAAGTCATAACAACGGAGGAGCACTGCAAAAGGAGCCTGGATTGGTAGTAGGCAAAGTCAATACGATTGCACCATTCCTTCCCAGATTCATACACAGAGTGCTTACGGCAAACTCATACACAGTCAACAAATCTAGTGTCCATGCCCTAAACATACCTACACACCAGTGACACAGAACAATAAATACCTGTTCCCCACCATACACACAGTGGATAGAGAAGTACAGTGTTTTCCCCAATAGTCCCTCTCCCACACCCCACACATACGGAATTTATAGATGAACACATGAGATCCCGCCCTTCCATTCTCCTCATGGTTCCTATTAAAAATGTACCCTCTCACAAATGTACCCTCTTTTATTTGCATGACCTCTCAAAAGTAGAAACCATGTTTTCCATGGCTGACCAGCTGAGCACACCATTAGCTAGTACATTTTTTAAATTAGGCATCCTTCAGTCTCAAGAGATTATGGTACAGTGGACCCTCGACTTACAGACGGCTCGACTTACAGACTTTTCAAGCTACAGACTTCTCTGGCCGCAAAATTTAGATTCGACTTGCAGCCGGAGAATCGACTTACAGACCAGAAAAAAACCAAAATGGAACAAAAATAGAATAAAAACTGCCAGTTATGGGATTAATCGGTTTTCAATGCATTGTAGGTCAATGGAGATTCGACCTACAGACTTTTCGACTTGCAGCCACCGTTCCAATACGGATTAATTCCGTAAGTAGAGGGTCCACTGTAATGTGCTCTGTATGGAGGACTTGGAACAGTGTCTAGTGTGGCTGAGAAGGCCAATTCAAGTGTGGCCATCAACAGATGGGAAACCCTGACATCTGAGCCCTCAGCCTGGAGGCATGTGGTGCATCACGGCCTCTCCCAATTTGAAGAGATCCTTGTCCAGCAGGCTGAGGCAAAGAGGCAGTCACGAAAGCAGCAAAATCAGGGAGCTGGACAGGGGACAGATTGTATTTGTCTTCAGTGTGGAAGGGATGGTCACTCTCGAATTGGCCTTCTCAGCCACACTAGACGCTGTTCCAGGTCCTCCATGCAGAGCACGTTACCATAGTCTCTCAAGACTGAAGGATGCCTATGATGACGATGCTGGCCAGAATGTCTTGGAGTTGTAGTCCAAGAACATCTGGACACCCAAGGTAAGGAACCACTTTACTAAAGCATAATGTCCTCCATTAGGGACATGGTGGTGCTGCGGGCTAAACCGCAGAAGCCTGTGCTGCAGGGTCAGAAGACCAAGCAGTCGTAAGATCGAATCCACGCAATGGAGTGAGCTCCCGTCGCTTGTCCAAGCTCCCGCCAACCTAGCGGTTCGAAAGCATGCAAATGCGAGTAGATAAATAGGGACCACCTCGGTGGGAAGGTAACAGCGTTCTGTGTCTAAATCGCACTGGCCATGTGACCACGGAAGATTGTCTTCGGACAAAAATGCTTTCTCTATAGCTTGGAAATGGGGATGAGCACCGCCCCCTAGAGTCGAACATGACTGGACAAAAATTGTCAAGGGGAACCTTTACCTTTACCTTTAATGTCCTCCATTACTGTCAAGCTCCCTCCACACAGTCCATCAAGTGGTTCTTGGGAAGCAGAATTTAAAAGGGCAGGAAGGTATATGGGTTTGGAAAAACACAGAGGAGTGCAAGAACAGGCCTTCACGAGCCCATGGATCATCCATAGCTGCTATACCAAAATGAAAATGTGAGCTTCAGTGGACCATTTTTTTAAAAAAACAAATCTGGCAGCAGGACAGGTGTGGGCAAATAGGAGCCACAACAAAGCAACTGTTATAAAAGAGATGCATGTGCCTAAAGTGCTACTCTTTTGTAGGCACTGCCCTCCACATTTCAAAACATAGGCTGACATCCCAAAGGCTAAAACCTTCCTTGTAATGACTTGTGTCGACTAGTTCACAAAAGGACTATAGAACAGTCATTTCTACCTTGTAACATCTACCACTCACAGGGATTTGCAGTGCTTGCAACACTCTGCTATAAAAATTCTACATTGGAAATGTTCAATTGCGGTAACATTCCTGAACTTATTGAAGAGGTTCAGTGTATTGAACAGTGACGAGCTGAACAAAAAAGGAGGGCATGGAAACGACTGATTCTTTCCACAGTCAGGTTCACCCACGTTTTGCGTCTCATGGCATGCAAGAGGGATCTCTCCAATAACAGTAAATTTGGAGAGAAAGCATAAGTATCTTTGACAGCGCTATAGCAAAGTGAAAACTAGGGACAGGGGACAATTATGCCAAAATTCAGCTCTTTAAGTCCCATTAATTCCAGTGACAAACCAAAGGATCTGCTCGATTCACTCTCACTAAAACAAATGGTTTTTTAGCAGCACTTCGCTTTGCTTTATTTTCATAGTAGGTACTGTTTCTTCAACATTTTACAAAAACATGATTTTGTTATTCTCATTGCTTTTTCGACTACTCAGTTTGCGTGCCATTAAATTGTTTCATTGAAACTCTGGTGCTACCTCCATCAACAGTAGATCCCTTTTTTTAAAAGTCTGTTGAATATCACTCACACACACACACACACACACACACACACCATTTTCTGAAGCCAAAATGACAATGTAAATGCCACTGATAAACAGACACAACAAATAGGCATAAACACATAACTTTAACTGGTGATGACCAAGTCTGGAGAACCATGTAATGAGTACACAGAAAATTGAAACTTATGCTTTTCACACGCAAGCTCCAACTTATCATGGCACAATTCTGAAATTGATAAGTCTTCACAGCAATCTGTGAGATGACTTTATGGACCAGCATTTCAGAGGGAGTGAAAACACAAATCCCATTACACATGTCCAACTGTCTGACTGGATTCCAGCCATTGTAATATTACATACCGTGTGTGTGTGTGTGTGTGTGCGTGTGCGTGTGCGTGTGCGTGTGCGTGTGTGAGAGAGAGAGAGAGAGAGTCTGGAAGTCTCGATCTTCCAAAACTGATTTCTTCAAAAATTCTGGCAACAGTACCCATTTTCCCAGTTTTTCATTTTTCTGCCTTGAAGAACAGAAATACCAGTGAAGGATCCTGAAGTGGCGTTTTATCATGGACACCTTCCATTCCCAGACGTCCAAATATATTCCGCAGAATGGCTCCATATTCAATTCACGTTTTCGGAGATGGGACCGAGTGTCAAAACTTATTCATGCATCTTTATTTTCCCCCTCGTTGGCTTCAAATACAGCCATGGACAAATATGAGAGACAACTTCAAAAATAATTATTTTCTTTGTACATCTACTTGGCTCTGAACCTGCAAATCAGCAACCATGCTGTTAACCATTATTAATACTTGCCAAGGCAGTCTCGATAGCCTTTTCTGTCACAACGATCTAGCACAATGGGGAACGATATGGCTTTTACAATACTATCCCCTTTTCTGGACAAAACCCCCAAACATTCTAAGTCTTTCTTTGGTAGCAAGGCTCTGAATGAATGCTACTATACTCGGGGCAATTCAAGGGGTCAGATTCTGAAACTACTGGGCTGCATTTTCCTTTATGTTCTTGATCTGTATTTCAACCACAGTCATAATATGGCAAAACCTATCTGATCTAGCCTGACTTAAGAAGCATCACCTTCCAAAAGGCAATTTTTAAAAAATCAGCAAAGATAATTTAGTCTCAGTCTTAGGCACTTTATGGGGATTAAAAAACCCCACATCGAAAACAACAGAACTTTTACTTCTGCGTAAACATGCACAGCATCATTACCTCATGAGTTGAGGTAGATTTGGAGCTGGCTCTCTGATGGTAATCCCTGTGGATGATTTGGTTATTCATGAAACAAAGATGCTGAATACGAAAATCCAAAGGTCTTTCCCTATCACGATCATCAGGTTGCATGTAAGCCCTCTTCTAAGAGTCCTCTGATCAGCCACTGAAATAGCATCACAATGAAATGTGGTAGAACATTTTCTTACCTGAACCAAAAGATGCTTTATAAGCTTTACCACTTCTCAGTGGGAGAAATGAAGTACAGTAGATATTTCGTATCCTGCAGCTAACTCTGCCAATTTCTATCCTTATAGAAATGCTCTAGCATGTTATTTATTCCACTGAGACATAAGGAGTGGAGAGATGGCATCAATTCGTTCCAAGATGACCATCAAACATACCCGGGAACATAACAGGTTTGTGATGAAGGCTTGATTCTCATTTGTACATTCGCATTTTTTAAAAAGTTGGGTTTTTTGTTTCTGGACACACTTATTTCACAAAACTGGAAAACTTGTAACTTAAAGTGATTTCTGCCTTCCGTAAACTTACGCATTTCACATAAATCCATTACTTCAAAATGTACCAATTGGTTCTTCTTTGGAAAGTTTTGAGTAGCTAATAGATAGTCCTAAAGAGATTTTTGTTAGAACAATCTCAGTATTCCACAGACATGTTTCAATTTTACTCTTTGATGAAAAATTTCTTAAACACGGCCTGAAAGGACTTAAGAAATAAACTGCAAGATGTAAACAAAGCTCTTTTTTTAAAGTGAAATGTAATTCAAAATATAGTCTGTTTACAGCCTTAATACTAATTCTATGCATATGTGTTCGGAAACCAGAAAGAACCTATGAAGCCGGGTGGTTGGTTTTTTTTTTTTTTTAATTTAAACAATATAAAATCAGATAGATCGTGGGCTTTTCTTTAAATAAAAAGTACTCCTTATTCAAAGCTGAAAATAATTTGAGCTTCAATTTGGATCTTCCTTTTTATAAAGTTCATATAAATTCAACTCAGAGCTTTTATCTAGGAAGCACTCCACAGACACCTGTGTACAATCCACAGCACATTTTAAGCAAAAGGCAACATTCGCAGAAGGGTAATAGGGAGCGGGTGGAGAGCAGGGGAGCAATTATTTTGCGTTCACTTGAGAAAAACTTGGGGTTGTTTAGGGGGAAAATATAGCTCATGTTAATGCACTGGCGGATTTTATACACCTATTCTTATGTACATGTGCCTGGTCACCTTAAGCTCCTGTGATATGTCAGCAGGCTAATGTGTCATCTTCCTTTCCCGAATATCCAGCAGTTTCTGATCTCAGCATTGCCGCAAGCTAGAGCAATGATACTGATGCTGCAACTTGTACATTTCTCACTACCCGTCTGAGTTATGTCATGGCATTTAGCATATATGCAGATTCAACAGCATTTCATTAGATCTCTAGTGAAGACAACTGTTAGCAAGTTTCTGCTGGGGACGAGTGCTAAGAAGTTAAGCATCCTGAAAAACAAGACCTTTTCCATCCCACTAGTGGATACAGCTGCCACAAATGTACTTAAAAGAACTCTTACTCTGCGAATTAAAATTCCTGACGGGATGTTGCCTTTTTTAGACAGAAATAATTTCAGCGTATCAATAGGATTTTGGGAAGTCTACCAGAAGCAGAAAGATGTTTCAAAGGTAAAAGTGTTTGGTACCACAGAACACTACCATCCAAAGAGTTTTTAAATAAACCCAAAACACTGAAATTACTTGATTCAATTTAAAACCACGACTACTTATCATTAAAAACCTGAATTAATACCTGAAAATAGAACATATATTGTATCTATAAACATTCCATGCAGTGGAGGAAAAGGCAACAGAAATCAGAATTTAAACTACAACTGATTTTCTTTGAAACGTTAAGGTATAACGGACAACTAACTTTAAAGGGATGTGGTAGGTTGCAATAGATTTACATTTCCAGTTATCTGGTGATATCTTGTTTAGGACCATTGCATTTAAAGGAACAAAATATACACCAAAAGACTAGCAACAGAAAACAAATACTTAAGAGGTGCATTCAGCTGAAGTTGTTCAAATTTCATCGGAAATTGTCTAAGCTGAAAATGATGATTACCCATTAAATGAAAAATTGTTTATTTATTTATTTATTTATTCTATTTATATCCCTTAGGTCCCAACTGCTATTACACCAGGTACCCCTAAAAGGAACTTGAAACTAACGTGAACTTAGCATACTCAGAAGTACTTCATACTTTTATTTTTGTTGGTTTTAATGGGAACAGTATTTAAAAGCAGATATTTTGTTAAAATGCCACAAGAAGCCTCAACATCTGCCAGCAAAAGTAGTGTTACATTTGTGAATTTTAAAGCTGGAGAGCTCTCTCTTCATGGGAGAAAGAAGTTAATTCATAGGGCGCATAAGGCTTGCAATTGTCAAAGAGCAGACATGTCAATGCTATCATTATCAGGCAGATCGGCCAAGCGTTTAATGGTAGAATCTGGAGACATACACTCTCCACTATCAGAATGACATCATAACTAAACAGCCTTCAGCAGCGAGGGACACGCAACAGCCCAACACTTGCCCAGTTTAGCACTTTTGATCCGCAGTAACAATTGCTTCGGAACCTGCTTTCATTTGAGGAGGCTCTGTAAAGCTTTTAAAGACTGTTTCTAAAAGAGTCTCAGCGGATCACTGTTATTATTTTTATGTAGTCTTTAGTCCTTGCTAACAATCCTCATTTAGAGAAACCAACAGAGTTTACAGCCAGTCACTTCATTTGGAAGGACTGTCACCTATCCACAAACATCCATCACAATTTCAGACATTTCTCTTTACTCTAGTGGTCTTCACTCTTGACTATCGTTAAAGGGCTAGGTGACAAAAAAAAAAACATACAATTATAAATCAGCTCTTCACATTTCTGAAAAACTGCTATGCAACTCTGACTTTACATATAAAATCATACAGATGATCACATAACTCTACAGACATACAGCTACACAGACCTTTGAGCAACTCAGCTTCTTGTGAACTGTTCAAAGATGACAAAGATTCAAAGCAATACTCGTCAGCCTCTGCAACAGCAGAAACTATATATAGCACCAATCCTTCAAAATTACAATTTCGTCAGGCATTTTATTCTCTTTACACACAAACACTCCCAATATATCACAACAGGTATCCATGCATTAAAAGGGGGGAGAGCAAAAAAAAAAAAAGCCAAAAAAACCTACAACCCCCAAAGCTTTAAAAAAAAATCTACGATTGAGAAACAACCAAGTGAATTGCAGATCCCTTCCAAATCTCTCTGTCTTTTATTTGCTCGACCTATTGATGTACTTTTGCAGGTCACTTACTTTTCAGTTATGTTTGAGCCCTGTATAATCATGAAGACTGAAGCAGCTGGGTTTGAGGGACTTCTAGAGGTTTTGGTTTGGTTTGCAAATAAGTTTCTTTCATTGGGAAAAAAAAATCCAAATTATGCAAATCTGCTCCCAGATAGGTAGTGAATATTCAATCAGATGCTGATAATAGAAATACTTCTATCCAACACCCTGGACAGGACAGATTTATGAAGCAACGTCACCCGAATGCTTTGGTCCTTGTTGAAGCATCTTGAAGTTAATTAAAGCTGTAAATGTCCACCACCTCCACCCACACTCTCATGCAGGTTTACTATTTCAACAACAAACCAGGAGGAAAAGAGATGGAGGGGGGGTTGGCTACCCCCCTTATTTAGCACACTTCCGAAGTCAGTGAAAAACGAACAAAGATCTGAGTGATTGAAAAGAAGAGAGGGGAGGGGGTGGGATATTTTCCATAGAAATAATCTAATCCGGTGGAAACCGGTAAAAATATAGTTGCTAATATTAAACTAGGAAGGAAAACATTCTTCTCCCAGCTTGAAATGTGCAAAAGGCGTTCAGCCAGCCCCTTTCAGAAGAAGAAGAAAAAAATAAAGGGTAAAAAAAAGGAAGAGCTAAATGCAGCCAGCCTTCCTTATTTTCAGCCCTCAATGAGCCCAAACAAGGCTCCGAAACTTAATTATGACACTTAAAATAAGCTCCCCTCCCTGCGCTCGCTCGCTCGCTTTTACGCACACAAATAGGAAGAAGGCACCGCGCCTCTCCGTATCAGCCAAAGCAGATCCGCTCAGCAAAGACGGCCCCTGTTGGAATTATTTTAAACTGCACAGAAGGGAGAGGGGGGGGGAAGAGAGAGAGAGAGGCGGCGGAAAAAAAAAACCCAGAGAGAGAGCTTTAAAAGTAGATCCCATGTTAACGCTGCCCGACCAGAGAGAGACATGCCTGCTTCTCCAGCGTTCTCCTTCTTTGCGCACCGAGTGCCCGAGATCGCCTCCTCCCCGCAGCCGCCTCTTTCTCTGCTGTGCCTTGTTTACTCCACTGCTTAAGCCTGAATTTTTGGGGAAAACGAGGGAAACTTCCCCTCTCCATCCCCAGCTCCCACGCTAAAGTGAAATCGAAGGGCTCTGACAACTCGCGTCTCCGCCTAGGCGCAAGGATGGACGCGACAATTAGCTGCTAAAGCAACAACAGGGGCCCTTCTCTGCCACAACAGCAGCACCCACGCACCCCCAAAAGCCCCGATCCCCACGGATGCGCTTTTTTTCCCCCACGGCGGGATGGCTACCCTTCCTCCCCAGGTTTCGGGCAGTCCCAGGACCTACCAAAACAAATGTTAAGGTCACCGTGAGAGTCTCTCCTCTCTCTCTCTCTTCGCCCCCACGCCGATCTAAATCACTAATTTGGAGCCTTCGGTAATCCCTGAAGTCTGGTTTCCAACTTTGAAAAAAAAAAAGGGAAAGGGAAGCACGGGGCGATCCCCCCACTCCAGGACTCCAAAGCGAGTGCCCGCACATCGGCAGGACTTGCTCTTTAAAAGTTTTCCATCATCCGGCTTGTTAATGCTCTCGATATTATTAAACACGGGTAACATGGCAGCAGATGACCCTGTTCAGGGCTAGCTTCTTTTTTTTCCCCCACCCCCCATCCCTGCTTGACCATCTCATTTTCCTTTTCGTAAATAAAACTTTTTCAGTTCTGTTGAGACCATAAATCCTTTCCGAGAGGGGGGGGGAGCCTGCCGCTGTTTTCCTGTCATCACAGCTGGGGAGGGGGAGACACAAAAAGGCCCCAGAGGTCAAGGCAACGTCCTCGTCGTCCTCCCCTTTCCCTTAAACTACTTTCCCAAGCGCGCCCCCCAATAAAAAATCTCCCTCCCGCCCTAACAAGACAAGATCGGGGCGGCTCAGGATCGCCCGCTGGCAGCCCTCGCCCCCTTTTTCCCCGCTCCATGTAAATTTCCGTTTTAACCTGTTACTCGAGGTCGTGTCTTCCAAATGCCCCGGATTTCTGCCTGGCAGGTGCTTTGCGTCCTGCTTCTGGTGGGGGGGGGGGGAGGGAGAAATCTCCTTGCCTGCTCCTGCCTCCCACTGTTTTCCGCCGGCACCCCCCTTCTACTTTTGCCAAAAAGCTCGGAAACTGCTCGGAAATACAAGTGCAAAGCGCTGGACCCCCCCCCAGCTCCCGCTCCGCGCTCCCGCTCCGCCGGCGCGCCCCTCTTCCGCCGGCGCGAATGCCATAACGTTACCTCCAAAGCATTAAGCCCGGACGCGCTTATTCATAATAAGAGGTCGATTAGACAAGAGCACAAAATGGCAGGGCTCGCTCTTGAAAAGCGAGAGAGAGAGAGAGAGAGAGAGAGAGACCGCGGCCGAAGTTGGGTATTTATTTTTTTACATTTTTTTGGACACACGCGAGGCGCGATGGAAGCTAAAAAACTTTTCGCGAGCAATTAATTGGGAGATGCCCCCCCTTCCCGGGCGCCAAAAAAAAAAAGGGGGGGGAACTTTGCCTTTGGATGGATCATATCACTGCACTCTGGCACTGGAGGGGGGGGAACACAAGAGAGGAGAGCTCACATCACAGCTCCGTGGGCAGCGGGTGGGGAGGAGAAGTCGCTTCTACAAAACTTTGCATTACACCAATTCCTTAATGTGTGCGCGCGCGTATAGATACATACATATATAGTATCCTAAAGAAAGTTTCCGCGCAACTTAAGAGCTTCGGTCAGAACGGGCGCGATCGGAGTTCTTCTAAATTCTCCGGACGCGTTATTAAAAGCCGGATAAAAGTGCTTTCTTTTCTAGCTCTCTCGCTCTCTTCCTCCCCCCCCGCCCGCGAAAGTAGCGGATTTTAAAAAGGACCAAGCAAAAGCGCCGGCTTCCTTTCTCTCCCTCCCTCCCTCTCCTCCAGGCTAAGTTCTATAGCGCCATGCAATGGCTCCTTTGCTCCTTTCATTCTTTTTTCCCCTGACAGCCTTTGCTTGCAAACGTCACTGCTATGGATATTTAATTATACTGTATTTTTTTTAATCACGCAGGCCCCGTTGAGATTATGCAAAAAAAAAGAGGGGGGTTAAAGGAAAAAAAAAACATTACTCCAAACTGACTTTGGCAACGTCTAGGGGGTGCGCGCCCGTGCTTAAAAAACAAAACACAAAAAAACTCCGATCCCCCCCCCCTTCTTCTCTCTCTCTCTCTTTTCCTCCGAAAATAATTATTTGGGAGCGGGCTGGGGTAGAGGGGGGGGGGAGGAAGAGAGAAATTGGCGTCCCTTTTGTCTTTCCTTACCTTCCCGATTTGTTTTAAAGCAAAGCGGAGGAGAAACTCCTGCACGTAAACGAAGCGTTGTAAAAAAATTGTGTTCAATGAATAATGAAGCATATCCCCACATGATTGACTTGATCATTTGCTCGGGCTGGGAAAGGGGGGGGAGAGAGAGAGAGAAAGTGACCAAGGGGAACTCTCCCCATCGGCCACTCTGGCCGCCTCTCCGAAATCTTGGCGAGCCATCCCAAGGACGGGGGAGGGGGGGTGTTTTATTTTCATATGTCGCTTTTTTTTTTACAGGAGACCCCCCCCCCTTCCTTTCCTTGATAGCGATCAGGCAACAGCGCAAGACATTCCCGGCTCTGAGCTTGGACTCCCCCTATCTGGTAGGTGAAATGCATTGTACCATTAAAAAAAGGCACTCCATTGTCGTCTTGGCATAATTCACAGCAACTAGATAGGTCTTGCGGCATTTAGCTTTGATGAGCCAAATGCTGGAACCCTTGATATAATAATCTACAAAAGAATGGGCTGCGATCGTCCATTTTTATCCCCCCTTTCGCTCCCGTTCTATCTAAGCAACTCAGAGGTTGGAGGAAAGCATTTAACACGGAGCAGTTTTGGGCATGACCTTGAGCCCGTGTAAACACACTTATTAAATCCCAGCTATTCCTCTTAAGATTTCTCTTCCTTCCCCCCCCCCCCCCCCGCTTCACCAGCCACCCCATCCGCCGCTGTTTCGGATTCAAGCACAGATCAAACCTCACCCCTCCTTTGGCTGTCATTTTTTTCCCTAAACAAATCCGAAGATCTCTTCCCCATTTAGGGAGGAAAAAAAAAAAAGCGGGGGGGGGGCGAGCGAGAGAGCGAGCGAGGAGGGGAAAGGGGGGGGCGAGTATTTAAGCATCGCTTCTTACCTGCTCTGGAAACTATTTCAAGTCTGATTCTTTGAAAAACTCCTGGGGAAAGCTTGGTGGCCGGCTGGATCGCGCAGCATCAGTCCAAGAAGCGCCAGCGCTTAAGAGAAGTAATCAACGATAAAGTGACGTTGATCTGCACTGTAACCTTGTGGCGTATTTAATGTAAATAAGCAGTTATGTTGCCAATCGCACGCATGCAAACACAGAAAGGTCTTCAGCGTTGCATTTTGATGCTTTCCATTAAGGCTGACTTTATTTACATACACTATTTAGGGGAGGGGGGGAGGAGAGAGAGAGAAGATCATGATGGTACGAAGACAATACTAGTGCCAAATGATTATGAAAATATGATTTTAATTAATCACGTAGTAGGCAAGGAAATTAGCATACGGTAATTAAACTTCCAGAGGAGGGAAAAAAAGGGGGAACGAACGAAAGAAAAAACGCCAGGGAGGTTCTCTGCCTTATGGGTCTGGAATAATCAGGAAATATATAGATACAGATTTAAAACAGATTTTTTTTTTTTTTTTTTTTTTTTTTTTTTTGGTCCCCGGGTCGGATATAGTTTATTATCAGGCAAATAACTTTAAGAAAAACAACTTTAAGAAGGTTTATCTGCAGAGGAAGGTTTAAAAAAATAATAATATGCCACCAAGGAAAAGAAGGTGGGAAATTGGGGAATAGGTTAGATGTGGCTAATAAAGTAATAGGAGAGAGGAGGGGAGCAGAAAGGGGTTAAAATGGGCTGGGGGGGGGAAAGCTGAATAATGCAATTATGGATTCTGTGTCCCATAGTTGACAAAAGCATGGTGCCTCAATAGACTCTTTGTGATGGGATTATATAATGATTGTGGGGTAATTATGGGAAAAAAAGAGATTTAGTCATAATAAAAAGTATCAAAATACACCAGCTTCTTGTAAAGAGAAAAGCTAGCCCACGACATTAGGGGCATGTTAATAGGGATGGGAGGGTGGGGGGAAGAGAGAAAAGCAGAATCCAAAGAGCTGACAAATAAAGAGAGACTGTGATGCGCATGATTAAGAAGAGATGGAGACAGATTGATTATTCAAAATGCCGAGCCACAGGGACACTTAAAACATTGATTCAGGTAGCACTAGTTTCATCTCAACTGAAATGAGTTCCCTGAAGATGACTGGCATACATTTTAAATCAGTTTACACCATTTAAAAACACAACACAAACACAACCAGAAGGAGAAATCTTCTGGCACAAATGCAGAATTCTATGTAGTGCAAGAAAAAGTTGAAATTTCTGCCAGTTCCTGGGGGAAATAAGTGATTTGTGTTACTGTGCATGTATGTGTCTGTGTATATGCTTGTTAATGATCTCTCCTAAAAGTTCTTATCCACCCTCCATACAAATTTAGATCAAAGCTTTAGGGTTTCCACTACTGTAGAAACGTTTTTTGTTCTTAAGAATGGGGCAACTTTTTATACGAGAGTGAAAAAGTGGAGACTTCCAAAATATTTCTTTAAAGTTTTTCTCTACTCTTCTCCAGATATTTTTTTTTAAAGAAGTTTATAAATAGTCCTTCAGAATTAATTAAAAAGTGGGTGGTAAAGAGGAGAGTTTTCGTTCTTACACTCCAAAGTTTAGGAATTCATTCTGCACTTTGCAATTTATTATGTCTGAAATTCTCTTTGAAGAAATACCAAAATATACTTTTTTTCCTATAGAAATTAGCATGGCATTCACATCAATAATATCACTATCACTATGGGAATGATAACTGGAGCAGTGGAGATGATCGTTATTTCAGTTCTTTGTGGATCAACTGATTATATTCTCTCTTCTTTTGAATTTGTTATTTTAAGTCAAGTAATTCAGTGAGAGCCTTTTCAAAGAGATGAAGATGGAAAAGCAGGTCGAAAGGAAGTTGCCATATGGACTTTGTAAAAGGCACTTTTTGAACAAGACAAAGGGGAAATAGATCTTGCCTTTTAACCCTTCCCAGTCCCATTTACACCATCACAAAACTACTTTATTTTATACACCTTCAACACCCATTAAAAACCCTAATTACTTTCTTGAGTAACAGATAACAGTTGAAAAGCAATCTATGAGATTAACCTTAACCTTTATCAATCAGATATCCATGTAAACTGCCATGCTGCCTCTTACAACAGCCAGTACTGAATGCCATGCACCCAGGCTGAGATGTTCCTACATAGGACGATGCAGGTGGTTGCCATGGAAGATATTGTATATGCTTTTTCTCCAATGAACTGATGGTCTATGTCTTGAAGGGTTCCCAAAAATTTGAGTTGGCAGCTGGTATTAGTAATAATCAGATTTCCCCTACTCTAAAATATTTTAGCTTATCCAATAAAGCTACCTGTAAGCACATCTAAGTGGAATTTGTCAAAGTTACTTTCAGTGAGTACAAGTTTGACATTTCAAGATACATGAGATAAGATTCAAGATACATAACATCAAATTAAATTTATGCAAACACTAAGACAATTAGGTTGCCTAAATAAACTATAACTTGTTTTCTTTAACCTAAGCCCATTCTTAGCTCTCCTGAGCTACGCAGAACCGAGCCTTCTGGGAGGCTACCGGTCCTTATAAAAATTCTCCTTCCATAGGAGAAAACAGCCAAAGCACAGTAGATCACCTCTGATCCAAAGATGACACAGCAGGAGAAAGAACATAGAGGAAAAGTTGCATGACACAGATGTGAAGGCAAGTATATGGCAGCATGAGCCACTGGAAAAGAATTCAAGGCGGACCCCAAGCCTCTGATGGCCACTTCCAGTATGATGTTATTTTCCCTATGGTGTGACATCTCATAGGCAGAAATAAAGGTATTTACTAAGTAATTCTAAACACACAAGCCAATAAGACTCAATACAACTTATTTCTGAATAGAAATTCATAAGATTATCCTATAAGTAGTTTTTCAAGAGAAGATCTTGTGCTAATGAGACTATCCTTAGGAAAGAAAATTCTCACACAGAAAGGATGTTGTAAAGAGAATGAATTCCAAAAAATCATTATGTGGGAACAAATTATCACCCCCACTGTATACTAAAATCTCAAAGTTTTTAGGTCATAGGTGTGTAGTGTTGTAGAGCAGTGGTCCCCAACCTTGGGCCTCCAGATGTTCTTGGACTTCAGCTCCCAGAAATCCTGGCCAGCAGTGGTGGTGGTGAAGGCTTCTGGGAGTTGTAGTCTAAGAACGTCTGGAGGCCCAAGGTTGGGGACCATTGCTGTAGAGGGCTCTAAAGCAACATATATTTCCAGTTGAAAATACCCTCAGAAACTAAAGAAGCAAGAGGACTGAATATCCAACAAAACAGCTAATGTGGCAGAAATAACTCCTGCCTACGATCCTTCTTATTCATCCTGAATCCTGGTAAAGGCAAGTACCCTTGTTTTTTGGTCTGTTTGCTTTGTTTTCATAGAGTCATAGAAAGGAGAAGTTGGAAGAGGCCTACAAGGCCGTCAATGCAGGAATACAATCCTGTTTTGTTTTGTTATTTTTTTAGTAGTATAACAAAGGCATCACCTGTTCCTGCATTTGTTCACTTGTGGTGATCAATGTGCTTCACTAGCCAAAAGATACTTCCATCCTATAATACCAGTACTCTGGTACTTAAGCAGCATAGCAAATCATTATGCCTTAGAAACTCCATTCACATGAATGAAGAGAAGTTTGGGGCAATGTTCCAGGTAATTCCCTTAGGTATATGAAATAGGCCATGTGTACCCCATGTATTTGTTGCTGTTGTTATTGTTGTGGTTATTCTTTTCTTTAAATAATAGCCTCCCATTGCAATTTCCTTTCAAAATTCCAACTAAAAGCAGATTAACATGCAATGCAGGGCATTATTGATACATGGGAGAAATCCAAAGTTAGTTTAATTTCTATGATCTCTGACAAGTTTTTTTAAAGCCTTCTACAAGTACTCAAATTCTATAATGCTTTAACAATAGTTAAATGCTTTTATCAGACAAAACAAACTGACATGAAGCCACAAGTGGCTGCTGCTACTTATCTAGTCTACCTTTCACAGTACAGTTACACGAGTGTCTAGTAGAACACTTGACAAAAGAATGTGAGATATATACTACAACTCCAATGCACCACTTGAGAATATGCATTAAATGCTGGGGAGGACACTAATGCTCTCAACTGATTCTGTCCCCAGTTTAACTACCTAAATGCAAGCAAATAAGCATATTATCAACCATAGGTGGCTTTTTGAAAAAGGGGGAACATAAGATGCTATATGATTTAAAATAACAAAACGTACCCTTCAATTTTGGATATAAAAGTCATATTTTATAAGGTTGTCTTTCACTCCTTATTAACATATAGAAGCAAAACAGTCCAGTTATATGAAATAAGATGAGCCTGCATGTTCATCAATTAATTTGCTCCCATCCATTAAAATTCTGCTTCCATGATTAATTTTCTAATGCAGGGTTGAGCAACGTGTGGGCCTCCAGATATTGTTGGATTCCAACTCTTATATGCATTTGCCAGAATAGCTGATGATGGAGGAGAGCTTATCACAAAACCCTGACCTAGTCAATCTAGGTAAATCTAGTCAAGAAGGGAAAGGATCTGATTTTTGATAAACTTAAAAACAATGTATGAACCACCTATACTGGGCCTCTTTGAATCCTAAAACAATGTTTATAGATAGTGACATTCATAAATGCACGGTACAATTCACTCAAGAATTTACAGGGGCACTTTGAGGGACATCCTGGCTACTTAGTGGAATGAGCCATTTCGAAGGGATTAATTTCTGCGACTGTAATGTGACTGATATTGAAGTGATCCCTGCCAACTTCACTCCAGACACTTACTGAAAGGTTTATGATCATGTGCATTACCCAGGCATGTACAGGACATTAAAAGTATGTGGTAAGACCAATGCATTGTTTCAGTGCATCAAAAGCCCTATATTTTATAACAAAAGGAAAAAAAATAATTATAATAGATAAATTATAATAGATCTCATGGTCAAATTGAGTAGACATCATGATTAAAGTCTGCTTTAATATGTTTGCTGTTTAATATCTATATGAAGTCACTAGAGGAAGTCATCCCGAGATTCGGAGTGGTGTTTCACCAATACGCTGATGACACGCAGCTCTATCTCTCCTTCCACCCTTCTGCAGTGGATGCCATCCCATCCCTTGTGAGCTGCCTAGCTGCAGCACTAGAGTGGATAGGGGCCAACAGATTGAGACTGAACTTGGACAAGATGGAGGTCTTTTGGGTGAGTGCCTCCCTCTCTTTTGGGGGGGCACTCCCTCTGCTGAGGGTGAGGTTTGCAGCTTGGGCATACTTCTGGACCCAGTGCTATCAATGGAGTCCCAGTTGCATCCTTACCTTGGCACTGGATCCCTCACCAGGTTGGTCCACATAGTCTCATAGTCTCAAGATTAGACTACTACAACACTCTCTACAACACTACCTATGAGGAAAGGTCAACAGATCCAGAACATGATGGCCAGACTCCTGAGTGGAGTGAAAAAATATCAACATATCACTCCAATTCTGGTCGTCTTACACTGGTCACTTGTCCATTTCCATGCCAGCTTCAAGGTGATGATTTCAACCAATAAAGCCCTAAATGGTTTGGGACTTCACTACCTGGCAGAATGGCTTCTTCCAACAAGACCTGCCCATCCTATAAGAACATCCCAATCCGGCTGGCTGACAATGCTAACCGGAAGAGAGACCTGGAGGGAGAAGACAAGAAACTGGGCCTTCTCAGTGGTTGCTCCTCAGCTGTGGAATGAACTCCCTCCTGCAATTTGCTTGGCTCCTTCCCTGGTGATATTTAAAAGGTCACTAAAAACCTGGCTATTTAGGCAGGCATCCGAAAACAACATACCTGCAAGCTCAGCTGAGTCTAATTAGCCTATTTGTCCAATGTCTGCCATCCTAAATGTTTTAATTGCTTTGAATATTTTTAAATATTTTATTTTGATGTGTTTTTATGTTTTGAGTTATTGTTTATTTATATTTTATTATTTCTATTTTTGTGATGTTAAATGGTACGTGGTGGTATTTATATGTTCTAAACCTCCCAGAGTGATCCCGGACAGGTGGGCAGTATGTATGTATGTATGTATGTATGTATGTATGTATGTATGTATGTATGTATGTATGTATGTATGTATGTGTGTGTGTGTGTGTGTGTGTGTGTGTGTGTGTGTGTGTGTGTGTGTGTGTGTGTGTGTGTGTGTATGTGTGTGTGTATGTGTGTATGTGTGTATGCATGCATGCATGCATGCATGCATGCATGTACATATATATATATATAGATAGATAGATAGATAGATAGATAGATAGATAGATAGATATAGATATAGATATAGATATAGATATAGATATAGATAGATATAGAAAGAAAGAAAGAAAGAAAGAAAGAAAGAAAGAAAGAAAGAAAGAAAGAAAGAAAGAAAGTTTTTGCACAAAGGATCTTCCTCCCATTGTAAAAATAATGGAGTATCATTAATGGAAGTCTGAGAATTTCAGTTCTAGCCTTGACTGCCAACTAAACATGGTAACTACTAGGTTTTAAAGTTATTCCTGAACGTTCACTTAGGGAACTTCTTTTGATAGGACAATCAGGTAATCTTATCCCAAAATAGATCAGTCTTTCATCTGTATATAACTATGCCATATATGATATACAGACATAATTCTCCGCATTTAGAAACATTTTTTAAAACTCTCCTTCAAAAACAGTAATTTCATTCGAACTTTTGGGTGGCATGCCCTGTAATCCACAATTTATATTTAAACAATGTTTTAAAATACTGGAATATTTTTCTAGGCTGGTTTAGTAACCTAGTCATGACCACATACAGTACTACTTTTAAGTAAACTCTTCTACAATTGGGGGGTTTACTTCCACATAATGTGGCTGAAATCCTGTTCCTTAGTACAGTAAGTTGTAACTTGAGTAGGACAGTCAACCGATTCAAATCTTCCTACTCTAGTTGCAACTTATTTAATATATTAAGTCACAACTGGAGTTGGCTCATTTTAATTAATGGAACTTACATAGGAGTAGACTCACTAAATCCCCACTACTCTAGCTGTAGCTTACTACACCGAGGAAGAAGATTTTAGTCAGTGTGTTGAACAGTGGAATATTAATCAAGGTTAATAAGAAAGTATTGCTATTGCCCTACTCCAGAAGCAACTGCTATTCAAAATGTTGCATCCAAAGACAGTGCAGATTAAAGACCACATGCTATAACAGGACTAATGCAGTAAAGAAATCCCAAAAGTATGTAGGTACAATGAAAGAACCATTCTCCTGCCAATAAAACAGAACTGGTAGACAGCAAAGAAAGTATAGACCAGATAAGTAAGGAAATAAAGCTTACAGAAAGATCTATCCATTTATCTTGAAACCATGGGAAAAAAGACCTACTCAAGTGTCCTTATGACGAAAAGTGGCAGGATTTCAGAGTCATTTTTAATTTAGAGCAATAGAACACTGTGCATGGAGGTGTGCACGCATACACACATAATTTTCACCACTGTAGACTGTCCATAGTAGAACTCTTTTGCTTGTGTGTGTGTGTTTTTTTTTCAGCAGATCAGTTAATGACTAATACCTGGGCAACAGCTTAAACAAGGTTGTGATCATGC
Organism: Pogona vitticeps; assembly: GCF_051106095.1. Classification (NCBI taxonomy): domain Eukaryota; kingdom Metazoa; phylum Chordata; class Lepidosauria; order Squamata; family Agamidae; genus Pogona; species Pogona vitticeps. The sequence continues at coordinate 11,260,839 of NC_135792.1, read as the reverse complement.
ATAGCAACTTTTGCAAAATGTGCATTGCAGCAGGAAAGCAGCATTTGAAATTTCTGGTAGCAGGGATACATGTATGTGTCAAAAACTTCTAGTTGGCTCCAGCATGATCCTAGGATCGCATTTCATCTTCTGTTTCTCTCTGCAAATATCTGGAATGTCTGATGAGACAGGCGGGTTTGTTTTCTGCATTGCTTGTTCATCACTGGGTAAGTGCACAGGCTAATCAGACTTGGAATACACTTCATGCTTCTTGGTGGAAATGCTGCCATTCATACAAGGCAATGAATTATTTCCCACCATTGCTAATCAAGCTGCCAAACAGCTAACAATTGTTTTGAAAAATCAGCTTGTTAACTTTCTCCAAATGTGGTGATATGCCAAAAATTCAGAACTTGTGGAAATTACAGAGCCTTCATGATCTTCACATCAACACAGGTTATTGTGCCATTATTTATCTGTGATCCTTCTGTGTAATGGGCCCAACAGCTGAAAATACCAATGTATGACACAAGGATGGCTTTCCCCTTATGCCAATGTCATTTTGTACTTATTTCGGCACAGTTAGTTTCAAGAAGAAAGAAAACATCAATATTGTTAAATGCAAGCACCTGTTACGTTGGTAAACACGAATCAATTGTTTCATTCCATATTTATGAAACTACATTTCAGTAACAAAATAGATTATAAGATTATTTCAGAGAAGACTTCAGCCTTCCACCAGCAATGAGCTTCTCTTTATCACAACACGAAAAACTAGGTGTCCTGAAGGATCTATGGCAGCAGTCTAGATACATGTTGCCCTCTATGATCGAAAACAAAGTTGGGTTCAATTGAAGTTAACATTAACAATGCAGGAGCCTGAAGTAGAAATTAGAAACATGAGTCTGTGATGATGACGATATTATCACTAGCCAAAAAAAAAAAAGCATTCTCAAATGTCATAGAAAGCAAAGGAAGAAACATATCCCAATTCAGATAGGTTTTTTAATTCTGTCCTGGAAATTCAGGCACCCCGTTCCTCCTCTCTCCTCCCGTCAGGGCTAGAGATGGGAAGGACTGGGACAGCAAAAAAACAGGGAAAAGAAGAAGTTGACACCCCCCCAATGGGGAAAAATTGTCCTCCAGAATTTTTCCAATCTTTAGCTCTTCACACCTTTATTACTCTTTATTGATTACAAATATTATTTATAGTTTTTATGTCCACTAGGGCTTCCAAAACAATGTGCAATGGAATACATTATTTTAAAACTGGATGGAAAACCTTTTTGAAAAGAAGCAACTCAATTTACAAACCAAAAGGCACGCTAGTCTCAATCTCCTACATACAATATGATGTTGATGATATAATACTAACACTGACCAATATAGCAGAGTTGTTGTAAGACTTATGCAAGCTACAGCCCTATAGGGATCTGGGGTCCCCAAGGGTTCCTGCCTCTGTGCTAAAACTAACAGCCAATCATGTTTCAGAAACCTCCGGGGGGGTTCACTCGGCCACTGAAAGGCTATTGTATGAAGATGGCCTGTTTTATGCCCCAGATAGTCTCTTTCCTTCCCAGAACCAGAAGTGACCACTCTCTTCCACACGTCTGACCTCCAGCAGAGAGAATGCCCATTCCTGATCCGGTAAGGCTGAGTAGCCAACAGTTGAAACAGAAACTTTAAAATGATTTTCAGGTTCTGTCTTGCCACAGGACCTGAAAAATCTGCTTGTCTACATTTTTGCACAGTAAATTCTCACCTTGCCAAGTTTCATGGCAGTGTATTAGAAGCCAAAGCGGGTTGCATATCCCCATTCAAGAGAATTGGAGTTCCAGACATTCAAAAATCTGGGTATATTTGTTATGTATTTTATGTTGTAAGCCGCCTAGAGTGGTCACAATGACCAGATAGGCGGGGTATAAATAGAATAGAATAAAACAAAACAAAACAAAACAAAACAAAACAAAACAACCAACCAACCAACCAACCAACCAACCAACCAACCAACCAACCAACCAACCAACCAACCAATAAATAAATAAATAAATAAATAAATAAATAAATAAATATCATCCTAGACCAGATTGGAGAGGACTGGGTCATGCCAAGTGGTACTGAACCCTAATCCCAGGCACCAAAATAATACACAGATCAGATTGGGGGGACATGCATACCGTTTTAGTGCATATAGTATAAAATAGATTCCAAACAGGATGTGATACATAAATTCTAATCTACTATGCTATATATAAAAGAAAGATACAGAAAAAAATCCATCTTAAACTTTTTTAAAAATTTAATTTCATGGAATTCCTGAATGTTGCAGTGAGTAAAATCTAGATTACTAGAAGTGGCGTGAACTCTGTAACGGTAAGCATGTGGCCACCCTTCTTGTTGCAACTGGCTGTTTAACAAGTGGTGAAAGTGCTACAAGAGCAAGTTCTGGACTTGGAACTGAGTTTATTCATTATCTCTTACTAGGATGGGATACAGATTAGATATTCATTTATTACCTTTTTATCCTATTTTACTTCCAAGGGTCTCTTTACAAGATTCCTATCACCATCACCATTTTATCCCCCCAGCAATCCTATGAGCTAGTTGATAATGATGAAAAATGTTTGACTGAAAGTAAATCTGGGTGGGGTGCAGTTGGAGAATAACATCACTGTCCCCAGTTCTTATCCTCACTCTGTTCGAAACCCTGTTGTGTAATTTACTCTTGCAGAAGTGTGATCACATCATGTGGGAACGAAATGATTTTTGGTAATTAAACAGTCCCAACTTAAACAGTCCCATGGCCTTTCTGACTTCCGTGTAATCCCCTTCGTTATGCTGAAACCATGGGAGCTACTGGAGAGAAGAGAGAAAGCATTAATTACAAAAAATTACAGACACTGTGTGATGTTACTAACAGTGATTTTTGATAACTAAAGACGTTCTCCCTCTGTTTTGTGGCTCCCACGGCTTCCACGTGGTGAAAGAGACTACATGGAAACTGCAAAAGTCCTGGGACAAAAGGAGGAGGTTTTTCTTTACCAGATATTGCTCACTGCCCATGACATGATTGGCCCTTGGCAGGCAAGTGCAAAGCATACAGAGGGCAAAAGGTTGAGAACTACGACTCTAGATACATGCCACTGGCTGATAGGCAGGCAAAGTTCGCGAAAGCAAGTGCTGAGGTTTTATACTTAAAGAAGATTTTAACCTTTATACTCCTTGTCAAGCTCCAAGAGGCATCTTGTTGGCTGCTGAAGGAACCAGGATGTTATGCTAAATAAATCATCTCTCTGATCCAGCAGGGCTCTACTTACATTGTTATAGAAAGTAAATCTTTCTACTTCTCAGACTTCACCAGCTAGCAAGGCTCGTAGCTGTACAGTGGGGTCTTGACTTGAGAACTTAATCCGTATTGGAAGGCGGTTCTCAAGTCAAAAAGTTCTCAAGTCAAATCTGCATTTCCCATAGGAATGCATTGAAAACCATTTGATCCGTATCTGCTCTTTTCCGTCCATAGAAACTAATGGGAAGCTGCTATTCTGCCTTCGACCACTAGAGGGGGATATTTTGTTTCTTTTTTCTTAGGTCAAGAAAGGTTCAGGGAAGGCAGGGAAAAGACAGTCCAGGCAGGACAGTACCAGGCGGTCTGAAGACTGCCTCCCAATCCACTCACTAAACGCTGGGAGGAGTGAGGAAGCAGACAGGCACCCTTTTCACTGGCCAACAGTTAACTGAAAGTTCAAATTTTGCACTTTCCCTGCCTCCCACATGGGTTTTTTTCAGTTCTTAACTCAAATCTAAGTATGTAAGTCAAGTCAATATTTTCCTATGAGAGCAGTTCTTAAGTCAAAATGTTCTTAACTCGAGCCGTTCTTAAGTCAAGACCCCACTGTATTGGCTTGAGGTGGGTGGTGGCCTCAGAATTATAGTTTTAAAAAAGTCATTTTTATAAGCTGTGATAGACAGATACAATGCTTTCCCAGACAGGATATATATGCCACTTGTTCCTCACGATACAGATTATTGTTGTTGTTTTGCGCTGTCAAGTCACCTCTGACTCATGGCAACCCAATGAATGAGCAATTTCCAAAACGCTCTGTCTTCAACTGCCCTGCTCAGCTCTTGTAGACTCACCTTATGGCTTCATTTTGAGAATCAGCCCATCTCATATTTTGTCTTCCACTTTTCCTGCTGGCTTCCACCTCTCCCAGCATTATTGTCTTTTCCAGAGAATCCTGCCTTCTCATGATGCATCCAAAGTAAGACAACCTCAGCTTCAACATTTTTTGCCTCCAGAGATCATTCAGGCTTGATTTGCTCTAGGACCCACTTGTTTTTTCATCTTTTTGGCAGCCCAAGATATCCACAAAGCTCTCCTCCAGCACCATATTTCAGACAAATCATTCCCCGCCCCCTCAGCTATCTTTACTACCAATTATTGCTTTCTGGCAGTAAGATGGTATCATCTGAATATCTTAAATTATTGATGCTTCTTCCACAATTTCCACTCCTCCTTCATCTGAATCTAGTCCAGCTTTCCGTATGAAGTGTTCCGTATCCAGACTGAACAAGTAAGGGGATAAAATGCACCCTTGTCTGACATCTTTGTCTGTAGGAAACCATTCTGTCTCTCCATATTCTGTCCTAATGGTAGCTTCTTGTCCACAATACAGGTTACTCATCAGGACAATCAAGTGCTGAGGCACATCCCAATTCTTTCAGAAGAACCCATAGTTTCTCACGATCTATTCAACACAGTCAAAGGCTCATTATGAGACATTAAAAGTATGGTATGTAGTGCCATAAAGAGCCAGCCCAATTTCATTATGCTTGCAGGGAGGGCTAGAGAATCAAAGAAAGCACAATGCAGAGGTACAAAGGGTTTTCTATAATGGTTCCATTTAAGGTCTCTTAATCTGCCCAATCTGATTCTCAAGGATCTATGTACAACCTAACATTATGAAGCAGAACTGAGGGAAACTAAGAGGACAACAGAGGATGAGATGGATGGACAGTGTCATCAAAGCAACCAACATGAATTTGACCCAACTCCGGGAGGCAGTGGAAGACAGGAGGGCCTGGCGTGCTCTGGTCCATGGGGTCACAAAGAGTCGGACACGACTTAACGACTAAACAACAAAAAAGCTTTTTGTATGCTTTTACATGCCTCTTCATTTGCTTTTTGCTTTTGCTCTCTTTTTTTGCCATTTGGAGGAGTACAAGAAATGGATTGGAATCTGAAGGCAGTATTTTGGCAGAAATGTCTGTTAAGACGTGCAGTTCCAAGGGGGAGTATAGGAGTGTACTGTTGTTCTGCACATGCTATTTTTTAAAACTCCTTAAAACTGTGCTACTGTGCTTTTTTAAATACAGGGTCTCAACTGCTTCATTTAATTAATTAATGTTTTTATAAAGATGAAACCATCTGATCCCAAATCTCAGAAGAGAGAATAGTAGGTTTTTACTTATACACTTTTGTTTTGGAAGGAAAATTAGAAGTCTCAAAATAATGTAATTCCATGCCAGTTAACAACCTCCTCAACCCCAAGACACACAGCAAGGATGTTCCGTATATCTAATTATCATCCAACAGTTATATTATTTGTAATATGAACCTCTGGTTCAATTTTTAAAAAAACATGATTTAAGTAAACATATCCCATCTATTTTCCCCTCATTCAAAAGACTGATATTTTATCAGACAAGATTTTATGTTCTTGCTAGGAGAGAAAACAAGACATTTTCAACTTCAATATTCGTAGAAAAATCCTTTAATTGAATGCTGCATGCTATTGGCAGTCAGTATTTCTCCATTCTTCTGGACTATGAGGGAAATAATTCAAACTTATATTTTTAGCTGTCCCTTCATAATTTACAGAATCTGTGATTCCCTAAAATACTCTTATATATAGTCACATAACTTCCATTTTCATAAAATATGGCATCTTTTGGAATTTTTCAGCTGAGGCAAACATTTATTAGTGATTATTATGGTAACCACATTTTTGAAAGGGAAAGGTAGCTATTCTCAGCTGTTTTACCCATTTATGTCAAAACGCAGTCAGGAATGTAGAAAGGCAGCCTTAAATGATGTCTAGGTGAAGGTGGTCAGAAAGACCTCCTCTTTGGTATACGTTTTTCCACAGAGTGACCAGCCACATCATCCTCCATTTGTTCAATTCTGCATTTGGAATTGTTCTATTTAAAGAGTAGAGGTTTATCACCACGAAGCATTTCTTTCTGAGACTCTCCTCAAAGCTGAAAGGTAGTGATATTATATCTGCACATAATAAGTATGTGCGGGTAGATATCTGTGCGCTGTGAGAACCAGCCATGTGTAGTGATTAGACTGTTGGTCAAGGTCTAAGGAGAACCAGTTTCAAATCACAATTGAGCAATGAAATCATCAGTTGCCTTGTGGCTGTCTGTTCAAACCACCTCATAGAATTGTTATGAAAGTAAAACTCCACCAGAAGAAAGGGGAGATGCAGAGAGGCAAGAATGCTGTAACTAGTAAAACACCAAAGACAGCCACAATGATTGCAACAGAGATCCAAAAAACAAAAACCACCTGAATTAGTTTCATGTTATATTCAGCCCACCAGTCTTCTTGTAAGGATGTGACCCTTGCTTTCCATGATACTTTTACCATTCAAGAAAACATGCAAGGAGTGTCTGGAGAAATATAAAGGAAATGCTCAGAGCTTTTGGCTGGATTCACAGTCAAAGCTTCAAGGCAAGACTCCTCTGCATCTTCAAAACTATCAACAGGTCCTTCTCCTTACTCCCGTTTCCCCGAAAATAAGACCAGGTCATTAATTTCTGCTCCAAAAAACGCATTAGGGCTTATTTTCAGGGGATGTTTTATTTTTTTCATGTACCACCCCCTACATTTACTCAAATACAGTCATGTCATCTTCTTTTGGAACATCGTCATAACTGTCCAAACCCCAAATTCTAGCCTGAATATCTTGTGATTCCCTCCAGGGAGGGGGAAGTGGGGGGGATGTTGGCATTAAGGGCCCCAACATGAACTGGCCTCAAACCCCTTCCACCACAAGGCCAGACGGTTTCAGTCTCGTTTTGGGAATGCACTTGCTTGTTGAGGTGGTGGAGGGAAGGGGGAAGTATGGATCCTGTTGGCCCGTGCAGATGAGATGGAGTCAATACCGGTTGCTGCACAATGAGTCCCTGGTGGAGGGTGGGGTTTCACTTAACTGGGGCTTATTTTTGGAGTAGGGCTTATATTTCAAGCATCCTGAAAAATCATTCTAGAACTTACTTTCAGGTTAGGTCTTATTTTCAGGGAAACAGAGTGCTTATTGTAGATAATAGCCCATATAGGCCTAGGAGGCTTTCCTTGACAAAGATTAGTCGCAATGAATGGGAAGGGGATCAACCAAAAGGCTTCCCAGGTAACTTTGTGTTGCAGCACGAGTCGCTGTATAAATCAGACACCCACATTATTAATGTCATAACGAATAAAATTTCTCTAGGCTGATGGGATGGATCTCCATTTTTTTTAAAGCTGCAAATTTCATCTTAGGAAACAGCAAACAAGCAATAGTCTTTATGGCACACCACTTCGTAATGGGTGGAGATTTTAAATCCCCCCAGTGCTTCCTTCAATGCAGCTCTGAGATGGACTTTGTAAACTTTCACTGGCACATAGTATTATTATTGTCAATTTGTTGTTCCATTCAAATCAAAAGATGCTGCATTCCACGTGAACTATGATTACGGCTGCTCACGACAAACCAGACCACGGCTTATGAACCTGGTCTGTTGCAACCATCAATAGTTTAAAAGAAATAGGCTTTAGGGTTTGGATGCTAATCAAAACCCGAAGCAAAGCTCATCTCCAAATGGCCATACTATGCAAAAAGACAAGTGCAAGACTCTGAAGCTTACCTAGGCTTGTTCTTGTCGTGAAAACCAACACTTGACCATCATAAGTGTTACTTATAAACGCTCATTTCACAAGATGTCATCTGACAACCACTATTTGTGATACAGAAATGACTGTGGATACAAGGTTAGAAGGTGAGGAAAGAGTCCTGTTTTGGCCCCAGGTCTCCTGTCAAAGGTTTCTATTAGCGATTAAACAAGCTAACATCTGTTGATGGAAAGATCTTTAAGAGAAAATCACTTGTGCATTCATAGCGACACAAATAGGAGTTGAACACTGTCAATTTCCCAATGACCTTTTAAAAACAACAGCAACAATGAATGGGGCATATCTGCTTACAGATCAGACCAGAAAAAGCGGGGTGAGGGAAGGAATGAGAACATCATAAGCCAAAGGAAAAATGGAATGCCTTCAAAAGATAATGCATTACAAATCTGTGAAGCATACGTGTCACACAACCTAAGAGAATCAAGCTTAAAAAGCACAGAATCAATAAAACACCATTAAAAATCAATCTTCTAGCAATGTATGAGCTGGTTTGCATGTCCTTAGCCACCCTTTTTAACACTAATTCTGTAATAATTCCAAACTGATATGCAGAGAACATGCCAATGTAAATCTATTTGAGTACTTGAAAAAAAAATTAAGAGCTTAAATTGTGGGGAAATTAGCTTTATAGGGCAAGAAATCTGTGCAGAATTATCGTCAATGTTTAGGAATGGTTTTTGTTAGCAATTTGGAAGAGATCAAAGGCCTAGACATGAAATTAGGGATGATTTTTTAAAAATATTAAATGTTTGGAAATGAATCACAACTACAAAATCATAGGATTTAGGGTGTACCTTAATAATAGGCAGCAATGTATTTTCAAATCAATAAGTAAATGAAATCTTCAGCAGAAAATTAGGCATGGATTTGATATATCTGCATAAAGGTTCATTTTTGTAAGAGTCTGCTAAATTCAAATGGATGGACTGCTTTGTCCTTTAATTTGCACAATATTAAATGATTTTACATACAAGAGGAAAATCTGTAGCCAGCTTCTCCAATTAACCTGATTGCAGGGGGAAGTAATTTAGAAATTGACCTGTTCTTGCTCAGAAGTCTTTTATTTTAGCCTTCTGGGCATGTCTTCTGTTTGCGTTTTTTCTTTTTTTTACCCCTCAGGTTCATAAGTTCGTGGGCATGACTCTCAACAGATTTCAGATGTACAGAAGCTTTTTTTCTCCTTACTTCCCTCTTTTAAAAAGGCATTGTGGACAGATTTTGGGAAAGTCAAAAGGAATATATGTACATGCAGGACTAACTAAAAGGTTCCTGCATATGAAAACCTTCCTGGAAATAGAAAGCAGTGTGTATCAGGCTGAATTGCCAGATGTTCTCTGTATTAGTCTGCTGCAATATGAGCAGAGTCTTGTAGCACCTAAACAATAAACAAATTAATTGTGACATAATCTTTCGTGGACCTCAGTTTAAAGTTTATGTGATGATATGTTTGCTAATTCTTAAGATAGTAAGGAGGAGCGACTGAGCCTAATATTCTCCAGACGTACTAGCTTTCTGTGTCCCGGAGATTGCTTCTCCCCTCCTGGAAGCATTCATTCATGCAATCCTATACCTGAGGTCTGAAGTAGTTCATTCTAATAACTTTTTGACAACTTCCTCTCTGTTCGTTTGCTGACATCCAGTTTGTTTCAGAACTCTGGTGTAAACACAGCCTTCATATGCTTGTCTGTTTTCACTATAAAATTATTATGATTGGCAGGTGTATATGTGCTAAACTTCTTTCATGAGCACTAGATTTAGTTGCTTACATTTTCTTAAATCTGTTAAGTATCTTTGGAGATAAGCTTCAGAGAAACCACCAAAGGTTTATTTAGTTATGGATCTTAATCACAAAAGATAGAAGCTGGTTTGAAGGTATTGTGCAGCATATTTAATGAAGCTGATCATTTTTGTGTTTATGCAGTGCCTGGATGCAATACTGCCTGGGAACCCTATGCATACATACTCATGGGAAGCTCACGGGGGACACTACCCTCCAACTTAGAGTCAATAAAATGTAGGATTTTTATTTACAACCTCACGTTGTCTGTAGTTTGAGTGACTATGAGGGACTTTTTTGGGCTGGGTAATTGTCTATCCATCTAGCACTAAGCAATTGTTCCTTCCAGCTTTTTGAATTCAAAGAGAGTCCCACTTCTCCATTGAGTGTTCTATTCCTGTCTTTCATTAACTAGTTGCAGTTGTTTCTTTGCTGTTGATCTGTTCATTAGGTTATTGATATGTGTGCAGTAAAGAGGGTAGTACAGTAGGATCCCCTTATCCACAGGGTCAGTATCTAGTGATTCACTTATCCATGGTCGGAAAATAATAAGAGAAAAAATCTTGGAAAAACTATTTTCACAAGCATTATTAGAAATAGCCACTAGAGGGAGCCACAGACCGTGCTATACTTTTCCGTGAAAAATACATAGCATGGTATCTGGCACCCTTTAGTAGCCAGTTCTGGTAATGCAAGTGAAAATCATTTTTCTAGGGTTTTTCTTTTTACCATTATTTATGTGTGTCTTCACTATTATCCACGGTTTTCAGTATCCACAGGGGCTTGGAACAAATCTCTAATGGATGAGGGGGATTCTACTGTATACACAAGTCTGTAATTTCAAGCAACTGTAACTAAAGAAATGCTTTTATTCTTTCTTCTACAGATCTCTCAGAACTAGTTATAGAGACATTAAGTGCCAGTTAATAAAAAAGGGGTGGACTCTGGGGAATTTGTAGCTATTCTCCTCTGTAAATCTCTGTACTTCTACTCTGTAGCAAATGGAGAGTTTAAACAGAAATTCAAAACTCTGAAACAACTGTTATTATTCTAAGATATACAGAGAAATACACTGTGTTACAGTAGCAAATGCTAGGCACATAGATTAGCCCAAAATCTTGCTTAGCTTGGTCAAGACTTCATGTGTGCACAGAGAGAAGGAAAACTAGATTTCTAGGTCTTTTTCCCAATTTTTTTTAAAAAGTTTGCCATACAACTAATACCAAGAAATGAAGGAAGTGGATGGCTGCTTCAGAAACATTAAGGCATTAACAGCCAATCCTGCTGTTACCCAGATTGTGCCCACAATCAGGAACGCTTACACAAATTTCTGAAAACCATTTCACAACGTATAAGTGGAAAGGCCCACACAATATTCTTGTGTTATTTCCACACTAAGTATCTGAAATGTAAATATATAATATAATATTTGTCCTTTTTTTATTGGGTTTTTGATGGGGCAAGACAGAGCTATGTGTTTCAGAATGGAAAGTTCAGCCGTCACAACGGCAACAGCACATGACCTGTGGATTAGACGGAAGTGTAAGGAAGGCTTCCACCTATTCCTGGAGAGGGCACATTCCACTCCAGCTGAATAATAATCAAGACAAGAGCAAAGCAATCTTTTATTAATGTTACAAAAAAAAAGTTGGCAGGAGCAAACAATCAAAATCTATTTTATGGATTTCATTCTTAATTTATCCTCTTTTACTCCTCTGCTCCTACAGCTGTTTCTTTGTGAGTACTGCTCATATTTTCTTGCATCTGTAAACTCAGCTGAAGAAAAAGAAGGGAGGGAGGAACCTTCATCCAGTGAGGCACTTTATCAAGAAAATTCCACAAGAAATTGGTTGTTACCTGCAGATAACAACTGGTTTGTTAGTTAATGGCTAGCAGCCGAGCTAAGGCCGGTTAATGCTCCAGCTGTCCAGTCATTAACTGCAGTAAAGGCTGATTTTGAGGAGGTTATTGCTGTGATAAAATATCCTCAAAAGATTATAACAGCAATAGTGAATGGGGGGGGGGGGGAGAAGGAAATTATTAGTGGCTATGGTGTGACTGAACTGCTGCATTTGAAAAATTGGGTCATTCCCTGGCGGTTCATAACCGATTTTCCACCAGTCAAAAAGCAAGTTTTGCTCTGTTAGGTTTATTGTACAAGGCAATAAAAATATTGGCCAGGTTAAATTGTCGGCATGTTACTACATTAACTACTCTTTTACTGTGCTTAATTTTTTTTAAGCATCACTGTGATTCATTATTACGGCATGAAAACTTAGGCTTTACCCATCATGATGTTTCATGGGACAGAAAACTGGGTGGGGAGCTAGGGAAGCAAAATTAAATTTTACTTAATGGCCAGTTTTTATCCTTATTTAAAATGTAACCAAATTTCTATGACTGCTATAGCATTCTTGGGTCTTTCACTGACAACTTTGGCTTCCAATGTATGCATTATAAATGCGGCGTCTGGCGGAATCATCACAGTCAAGTTTTTTACTGGCATTTCCCTTAAAAACCCGCATGGGTTGTGTATACGGACTTCCTATTGAAACTGAAAACCTGAAGAACATGATGGGTACATCTTCACCAATGGTGTCTGGTCTGGTGTTCTATCCACAGTCATAATCTACTGGAGCCATGTAAAATTGGTTCACAACTATTACGACACTTCCTTTTTGACTTGTGTCTTAGAGCATTCCACAATAAACAAAAGTTTAGAGCATGCGGTAACAGCGACATCCTTAGTTCATTTAATTCAAAAACGTAGCACACAAAAGAAAAGTATGTTTTCCCCCCTAGAAGTGAGATGTATTTGACATAGTAAAGAAAATACTATGAATGCTGAAGTTCTTCTTCATTTGATATTAACGACCGCCTGCAGTCACAAGCAAGGGTGTCTATCAAGTTTTACTGGCAAAGAAGATAAAATGGAGTCGGAAAGTAGCAACAAGCATTCTATCTAGACCCCAGATAGAATGCATGAGGATATAATATCTGTGAAACACTGTGAACAGTATCTTACAGAAAAATTAAAGGACAGCTATCAAAGAATCATAAAACAGTCCATCAGTTGCACCCTGTAATATGGTTCAAAACCCCATGCATTATATATCTAGTAGCTGTACTATGGCACTTGAGCCAGGGAGATGTTAATGTAATCCAAATATTGAATTGGAATGCATTTCTCCCAGGACTAATTTTTAGAGATCTGCAAAATATTGTGTGTATATTTCTAAATTATACTTCTAATTCTTTGACACTGGACTAGTCTGTATTTTATTCTAATGAAGATATATGAAATCCTGCAGATTTCTGAGTTAATTTGCATGCTTTGTACATCTTAGAAATGGCAACATGCAGTCATAATAATTTGGACATACATTGACACTACACATCGGTTCACCACAACCACTTCAAAGATGCTATTCAGTTGCATTTTATGAATGCATAATAAGAATGTTCTAAAGGCACTATAAAATATAAACCCTTAGCAGGACTGGAACAGCTGTATGTTAAAGGTTAGGACTGTATTTTCAAGACATGATGTGTAAATTGAAGTACTAACTACCTAGAGAGCAGATGTAGTATAGAGGCTTGGTTGTTGGGCTAGGACTTGGGAGATGCAGCTTTCAGTCCTGAAGCAACCACCGAACTCATAGTGAGCATAAGGACAGAGATGCTACGGCAGCCCGTCCCTCTCTCCTCTCACAGAGCAGTTGTGGATACAAAGTGAAGAGGAGAGTCTTGTATGTCACTCGAGCTGATTGGAAGAAAGGCAAGATACAAACATAACTCACAATAAATAAACCATGGCTAAAATAAATAAGTAAGTAAACCAGGACATGTAAGCAGCTACCAACAAATTAGTTCTAATTAATTCTTCCCCTAATAACAGAAGCATAACAACATTGCATTATAACAGCAACTTAACAAAGGATATCTACACATTTGTTTGTGTGTGCGTGTTAAAACTTTATTGCTTTTGAGGCAGGGACTCAATAAATAGTAGATGATTCAGCTGTGGTCATGTGCTATGCCTTGCGCTGTTGCTCGGTGCCTTCTGTGGGTGTTGCAGTCATAATAAAATAGACAGGAGATTGTTTTGTACACTAGCTGAGAGATTTATAGCACTCTGGCGGTGTTGTCTTTTTTAAAGTAACTTAGAAAATGCTTTAATTGCATTGGACAATAGGTAAGTTAAAAGTTATTTTTTTTACAAAATGCAACTAAAATGGTAAGCTTTAAAAGCAACTGACTGTTTTAAAAATAACTTTATAAACAAATCTGTAGCTTTACTCTGAGTGGCACAACACTGTTTATGCAATCATTTTTCCCCCCAGATATTTATTTGCAGTTGAAGTAAACCTTAGATGTATGCTGTTAAGACAATGTAGTTTGCTGGAGGTTGTAGAAGAATATGGCAGAGATTTCAGTCTTGGAAGAAATATCGGGCAATATAGGAGCATCCCATAGCTATGACTCTTTAAATGAGGCTCCGGCTTACTGGTGAGTCTGATTGTGTGTGACTATCATGGTGCATGGGGGAAAACCGGAACTACCTTTTAGGCATTCTTGCCATACAATTTAAGGCAGAAGTAGAACAACACAAGTGGTTCATGGATCTTACCAAACGGGGCCTTATTCTGACCTCTGCAGTTGAATAGGTAATGTTGCATGTGTACACCCGAGCTTCCAGCTGTCCACTCAAGTATTAGAGCTTTCCACTTGTATACACAGGTGTTAGTGCATGAAATGAGCTATGCAAATCCACCCAGGCACCACTGAACAATAGCAACAGAGCAATAAAAAAAATCGTTCCAGGACAGAAAATACATTCCTTTCTAAACACTTAAGGCATAAAACGCATAACCTACTTAAATTTTTCAATAGTTTCTTTCTGAGGTAAACATTTATATTATTGGGATCCAACATGTCTCACTGAAATTCTATACATATTCTGAAACTTCAAAGCATTTTTAAGATAATGGAAATCTGACATATTTAATGGCATTCATAGTATGGAAATTCTGCTAGACTTAGCAGATGTTACTCTGAAACTCTCGACTGCTTCTTCATGTCAGACTCAATACTCAACGTTAGAAGGAAGCTTTATCCGGAATGTGTATTTTAAAACCTTTTCAGGTCTGGACACAGACCATTTGTGGAGGAGGGAGCCGTGATACAGACATCGGTATACAGTGCATGCTATAGGAGCCTCGTGGTGGAGTGGCTAAACTGCAATACTGCAGCCAAAACTCTGTTCATTACCTGGATTCAATCTCAGGTAGTTGGCCCAAGGTTCACTCAGTTTTCCATCCTTCTGAGGTGGGTACATTGAGTGTCCAGCTTGCGGGCGGGGGGGGCAATGTGTAACCTTCATAATTAAATTGTTAACTGCCCAAAGAATGCATTAAGGGGTATGGAGCAGTATATAAGCAGCATGCTTTTTTGTTTGTTTGTTTATTGTTTTATTTATTTATTTATTTATTTATTTAATTTATATGCCGCCCACACTACCCAGAGGTCTTACAAGAGACCAACCACCGTTTACCTTGATAACAAGCCTACAAAGCAAAACTGTTTGTTTGTTTAACTCTTGCTTTTACAAACTATAAGAGATCTGGAACTCTCATTCTCAGTCATGGTCCAATGTATGCTTAGGCTGGAGGAGGAGAAGTGAAAAGTGGAAGAAGTGTAGGATATATAGACACAGCAGATGCAAATTTTACCTATTAGAAAATTACCCACCCTTTTAGATCAAAGAGTTTGCTGTTCGGTAGGGGCAGACAAATAGAAAATACGGGCCATTGTTAATCTGAGAAATATTCATATAGACTCTATGACAGCAAAACAAGAACATTTTCATGATTTCTTTCATCAATATTCTGTTCGATTCTGAGCATGTGATGAAACTATGGCACAAAGTGTTTAAGGTTATGATGAATCAAGTCTAATGGATTTCTTTTTTAATATATAAAAATTGTACTATATTTTATGGGGTCAAGTTCTGGAAAAAATATATATGCCAATTTAGAAACTTCATTTATTCAAATGATAATAAAAGCAGGAAGCCTGTCATTCTGACAGAGGGGAAAAAAACTTGCTCTTTTTTCTGTTATCTGTTTTGCTGTAAGGTTAATTCTTTATATTTTATATTTAAATTAATTCCAATTTCTTTCATAATAGGAAGCTTACTATATGATGGAATTAGTGAGGGGGGAAGAGAATGAATGAGGCAGGGAAAGAAATTGGAAGAGATCAATTAAATATATTTTTCTTTAAAAAATCAGATATGCACATATTTTACTTTAGTTTGGAAAAGTGTACGCCGTTCTTAATGTGAATTGAAAAAATAAGCCACTATGATGAATAAATAAAATGAATCATATTACTACTGAAAGGCCTCGGGGTGTGTGTGTGTGTGTGTGTGTGTGTGTGTGTGTGTGTGTGTGTGTGTGTGTGTGTGTGTGTGTGTGTGTGTGTGTGTGTGTGTGTGTGTGTGTGTGTGTGTGTGTGTGTGTGTTAAAAATGATGCCACTTTGAAATAGAATCCTGTTGGCGGACAACAAGGAACAGACAACGTTCATAAGCCATCTCTAAACACAAGCCCAGGGGAATAAGAACTGGAGGTGACTATCACATCTTGAGAATGGGCTCAAGGAATACTCAAAGTTTAAGTGGCAACCTTCTCAAACACACTGTTCTCAATTGTGACTGCGGTATATACACTGAAATGGCAAGCATTCTCTATCAGAAACATAGATGCTGCAACTGGGCCCCCTTGTCCATGTTTACTGCAGAGTAGTTCAGAAATCTAATCCATGCATCTGCCATTCACAATTGACAGTGCTGCACATGAACTTTAAAAATTATCTGTTGGTACTTCTTATAGACAGTGAAATTTACATGACAGTACATAAACCTTGGGCATTCACAGCATTATATACATAAAAAACAGTACAGCACAATCCTATGTATGTTTAGTTGGAACTAAATCCCACTTGTAGATGCGCATAGCACTGCTTCCATAATTCCATAATTAAGAAATTTCCAGAGATATAGCCATCTTAGTCTGTAGCCTATCGCAGCAAAAATGACAAATGGAATCTTGTGGCACCTTAAAGATTAACCAGATTTATTTGGCAGAAGCTTTCATGGATCATAGCCCACTTCTTCAAACAGAACTGAAGAAGTAGGCTGCAGCACACGAAAGCCTGCACCAAATTAAAAAAAAACACAAAACAAAAACAATTCTTCAAATGCCACAAGACTCCTTGTTGCTTTTGTTGCAATAATCTGCCAAAGTTAGCATTGCAATGACTTTCACACAGGTATTGTAATGGTATAATTTATTTGACAATGGTGGCTCAGTTTTCCCTTCTGTTAGGACAGTAATGGTCTGGAGGGTTTTAGATATACGGGTGCTTTAAGTTGCGTAGCAGAGAAATTGATCCGACCTTGTGACTAGTGAAGGACACTAAGGCAGCATGGAGAATAATTCAGAAATTTAAGAACAATGCTGATATACTTTATTTCCAGACAAGAAGTGATAATTAAAACATTAAGACACTGGAAGTATGAACTATTGGAGATGCACAGCAAGTTTTTAAGCAGAACTGAGGCCAAAGTATTGTCTGTGGCTATGTTTGGCAACATAAGAAAACATCCATTCCTTTCTTTCATTGTTTCAAAAATATTCACTTAGCATCTGGGTGTTCTGTACTCTCTCAATTGCTTTTATTTGTCACCAGTTTCTTAACACAGAGTCAAATCAGAGTGGCCCCATAGTTTGCCCGCACTATTGAGTGGCACAGCTTGCTCATGTGATTAATTCAGGAAGCCGGTGCAAGGACTGGAAAGTGGAAATGCTGTCAAAGAAGTTGCAAAGTTTGACAAGAGGTGGCACAGCTAGTTCAATTGCATAATCCAGTGTAACTGGGCTGGTGTAATTTTTGAATTGCTGACTTCACGACTGTAACGTAAGGATATTAGTGAAAACATTCAGTAGGTGTCACATTATCCAAACAAACAGAAACGAAGTAGTTAACTTTTAAATAATAAAAAAGACAAGCGTAATGGATTGAAAGGAGGACAGCACTTTTAGGAAATAAAATAAGAAGCATTTTCTAGTACATTGGTAGAGGAAACCTGAAACAAAACATAAGCAAAATCACTTAAAAACACAGGCCTGAGGTATGTTGAGAATAGAAAAATATGGTCGTGCTAAGTTTAAGGACAGAATGCAAAGTGACATAATACTGAATTTCTAATCAATACTGCATTTTAAAACTTCTACAATATCCAAAATGTGCTTATATACGTGCTTTCTAAATACATGCAAAAGCTTTTTGCTAAAATAACTGAATCCGAGAAGCTAATATGCCCAATCCATTCAGCAGAGGCTAGGGGTCTGCCCTCCAAGTGGAGTGATTTTACTTACCTTTGATCTGAAGTGCTTCCCTGCTCCTCCCCACCTCCTATGGAATTGTGCTTACAATTCATTTGCAGTTTGGTTATGTGCATAGTATGTGTTCAACATACACATGCAAATTTTGGTCCTACAAAGCACTTTGTGATGAGTTCTTAGAGTACATCTTCTCTTTCTTAAGAAAGTACTATGGGATTTTATTTTATGCACCATGTGCTTGGAGTGAAGGATTCCACTTGGTATTTTCTATTTCTCAGCTCTTAAAAGAAGTCACCAAGGTTTCTGAGATTTAGAAGGTATACCTCTTTATTCCCATTGAAAGCTGAACATCTACAGATGTACATCTTGGGAGAATACTATTATCAGAGAATGTGGATACCAGCTGTGGGGCTGCTGTTCAGGATAGCATTTAATTTTCTTTTATTACATACTTACTGGACTGAGAACTAAGAAAGAGAAAGAGAAAAGGCTTATCCAGAAAATGTTAAGTGCACAAGATGGTCTAATTGGTGTTGCACACACTTAAAAAGATATTCTGGGATGCTTAGGCTATTTTAAGAAACAAGAGAAAACCAAGAATGCAGTGCCTGGGATTCAAGAATCTCATTGTCACCTTATAATAGCTTCAAGCCAAATCATGAATCTAAACATCTAAAGCATTTGTACCAGATAAAAGATGTTGGTAGAATTAGCTCCTTCATGGATTGCTGCCTTGTTGTGGCGAAGGGGCTTGAGTAACTCAGAGAAGCTATGGGCTATGCCGTGCAGGGACACCCAAGACGGACAGGACATAGTGGAGAGTTCCGACTAAACGCAATCCACCTGGAGTAGGAAATGGCAAGCCACTCCAGTATCTTTGCCAAGAACGCCCCATGATCAGAAACAAAAGGCTAAAAGATATGACGCTGGAAGATGGGCCCCTCAGGTCGGAAGGCGTCCAACATGCTACTGAGGAAGAGTGGAGGACAAGTACAAGTAGCTCCAGAGCTAATGAAGTGGTTGGGCCAAAGCCGAAAGGACGCTCAGCTGTGGACGTGCCTGGAAGTGAAAGGAAAATCCAATGCTGCAAAGAAAAATACTGCATAGGAACCTGGAATGTAAGATCTATGAATGTTGGGAAGCTGGAGGTGGTCAAACAGGAGATGGCAAGAATAAACATCGACATCCTGGGCATCAGTGAACTAAAATGGACAGGAATGGGCGAATTCAGCTCAGATGATTATCATATCTACTATTGTGGGCAAGGATCCCGTAGAAGGAATGGAGTAGCCCTCATAGTCAACAAAAGAGTGGGAAAAGCTGTAATGGGATACAATCTCAAAAATGATAGAATGATGTCAATACGAATCCAAGGCAGACCATTCAACATCACAATAATCCAAGTTTATGCACCAACCAGCATTGCTGAGGAGACTGAAATTGAACAATTCTATGAAGATTTACAACACCTTCTAGAACTGACACCAAAGAAAGATGTTCTTCTCATTCTAGGGGACTGGAATGCTAAAGTAGGGAGCCAAGAGATAAAAGGAACAACAGGGAAGTTTGGCCTTGGAGTTCAGAACAAAGCAGGACAAAGGCTAATAGAGTTTTGTCAAGAGAATAAGCTGGTCATCACAAACACTCTTTTCCAACAACACAAGAGGCGACTCTATACATGGAAATCACCAGATGGGCAATATCGAAATCAGATTGATTATATTCTCTGCAGCCAAAGATGGAGAAGCTCTATACAGTCAGCAAAAACAAGACCTGGAGCTGACTGCGGTTCTGATCATCAGCTTCTCATAGCAAAATTCAAGCTTAGACTGAAGAGATTAGGAAAAACCACTGGACCACTCAGGTATAATCTAAACCAAATCCCTTATGAATACACAGTGGAAGTAAAGAACAGATTTAAGGAACTAGATTTGGTGGACAGAGTGCCTGAAGAACTTTGGATAGAGGCTCGTAACATTGTCCAGGAGGCAGCAACGAAAACCATCCCAAAGAAAAGGAAATGCAAGAAAGCAAAGTGGCTGTCCAACGAGGCCTTACAAATAGCAGAGAGGAGAAGGGAAGCAAAATGCAAGGGAGATAGGGAAAGTTACAGAAACTTGAATGCAGACTTCCAAAGAATAGCAAGGAGAGACAAGAGGGCCTTCTTAAATGAACAATGCAAAGAAATAGAGGAAGATAACAGAAAGGGAAAGACCAGAGATCTGTTCAGGAAAATTGGACATATTAGAGGAACATTTTGCGCAAAGATGAACATGATAAAAGACAAAAATGGGAGGGACCTAACAGAAGCAGAAGACGTCAAGAAGAGGTGGCAAGAATACACAGAGGAATTATATCAGAAAGATTTGGATATCCCGGACAACCCAGACAATGTAGTTGCTGACCTTGAGCCAGACATCCTGGAGAGCGAAGTCAAGTGGGCCTTAGAAAGCCTGGCTAACAACAAGGCCAGTGGAGGTGATGGCATTCCAGTTGAACTATTTAAAATCTTGAAAGATGATGCTGTTAAGGTGCTACATTCAATATGCCAGCAAGTTTGGAAAACTCAACAGTGGCCAGAGGATTGGAAAAGATCAGTCTACATCCCAATCCCAAAGAAAGGCAGTGCCAAAGAATGCTCCAACTACCGTACAATTGCACTCATTTCACACGCTAGCAAGGTTATGCTCAAAATCCTACAAGGTAGGCTTCAGCAGTATGTGGACCGAGAACTCCCAGAAGTACAAGCTGGATTCCGAAGAGGCAGAGGAACTCGAGACCAAATTGCTAACTTGCGCTGGATTATGGAGAAAGCCAGAGAGTTCCAGAAAAATATCTACTTCTGCTTCATTGACTATGCGAAAGCCTTTGACTGTGTGGACCACAGCAAACTATGGCAAGTTCTTAAAGAAATGGGAGTGCCTGACCACTTTATCTGTCTCCTGAGAAACCTATATGTGGGACAGGAAGCAACAGTTGGAACTGGTCATGGAACAACTGAGTGGTTCAAAATTGGGAAAGGAGTACGGCAAGGCTGTATATTGTCCCCCAGCTTATTCAACTTATACGCAGAATACATCATGCGGAAGGCTGGACTGGAAGAAACCCAAGCCGGAATTAAGATTGCCGGAAGAAATATCAACAACCTCCGATATGCAGATGATACCACTCTGATGGCAGAAAGTGAGGAGGAATTAAGGAACCTTGTAATGAGAGTGAAAGAGGAGAGTGCAAAAAACAGTCTGAAACTCAACATCAAAAAAACTAAGATCATGGCCACTGGTCCCATCACCTCCTGGGAAATAGAAGGGGAAGATATGGAGGCAGTGTCAAATTTTATCTTCCTGGGCTCCATGATCACTGCAGATGGAGACAGCAGCCCTGAAATTAAAAGGCGCCTTCTTCTTGGGAGAAAAGCGATGACAAATCTTGACAGCATCTTGAAAAGCAGAGACATCACCTTGCCAACAAAAGTCCGAATAGTCAAAGCTATGGTTTTTCCTGTCATGATGTATGGAAGTGAGAGCTGGACCATAAAGAAAGCAGACCGCCGAAGAATTGATGCCTTTGAATTATGGTGCTGGAGGAGGCTCTTGAGAATCCCCTGGACTGCAAGGAGAACAAACCTATCAGTTCTAAAGGAAATCAACCCTGAATGTTCACTTGAAGGACAGATCCTGAAGCTGAGGCTCCAGTACTTTGGCCATCTCATGAGAAGAAAAGAGTCCTTGGAAAAAACCTTGATGTTAGGAAGGTGTGATGGCAAGAGGAGAAGGGGACGACCGAGGATGAGATGGCTGGACAGTGTCTGCGAAGCAACCAACATGAACCTGACACAACTCCGGGAGGCAGTAGAAGACAGGAGGGCCTGGCGTGCTCTGGTCCATGGGGTCACGAAGAGTCGGACACGACTAAACGACTAAACACACACACAGAATTAGCTGTACTGGAATGCTTTAAGTCCAATTTGATGCTCGCTAGAGTGTTACTTGAAAGGGCATTTCAATAGCCACACATAATGCGAATTCCCATAACAGAATTCCTACACAGGAAGCACCCCATCTAGGAATTTACAGGAGATCCAAATGTATTTGATACTAATTGCTCATATGAGACTTTGCAATACACACAGGTCTAGAATACCCTATTAGTGTTAATATCTCTGTAACACATTTCAGAAAACAAGTTACTTGTAATTAGCGCTTTTTTCCAGTATTCCTTCCTTCCTTTCCTTCCCTCCCTCCCTCCCAGTTTGGTGCAGCGGACAGATTGATGGACTAGGACTCTGGAGAACACGGTTTGTATACCTGCTTCCTGGAAACTTACTGGAAAAATGAAATGGGTAAAACTACTCCTTACCTTACCACATACCTTGTAAGCCCTATTAGGATTGCTATAAGTCAGTTCTGATTTTATGGTATGTAACACACACACACACACACACACACACAAACACACTTTATTTATTTATTTATTTATTTATTTATTTATTTATTTATTTATTTATTTATTTATTTATTTATTTATTTATTTAATCACTACTCTGGGTAATGTATAACAAAAATGAAGAGACACAGAATTATAGAATCATTGTAGAGTTGGAAGGGATCTTGGAGGTCTTCTAGTCCAACCCCCTGCCCAAGGTAGGAGACCTCATAACGTCCCAGACCTCATACCATCCTGGACAGATGGCTGTCGAATATTTTCTTGAAAATCTCCAGTGATGGAGTACCCACAACATTGGGAGGCAAGCTGTTCCACTGCTTAATGATTCTCAGCATCAAGAAATTCCTCCTTATTTCCAGGTTGGATCTCCCTTTTGATGAGTTTCCACCCACTGGTTCTTGTCCTACCCTCAGGCACAATAGAGAATAAATTGATGCCCTCTTCAATGCGGCAACCCTTCAGATATTGGAAGAGTGTTATCGTGTCTCCCCTCAGTCTTCTCTTCATTAAGCTAAGCATACCTAGTTCATAAATTATATAAAACATCAATTATGTAAAAATTAACTATAACAAACTAAATCAGCAACAATAGTATAGATTACTAACATACTTTGACAAGTACCCTTTTCATTCTATCTGCATAGCACCCTGCGGGATCTCAAGTGTGACAGCCTCGTGAGAAAGAACAGGCATTTACACTTGTGCATGGAAGGACACATCCTTGCGCAAGCTCATTAGGATTCAAATACTTCTGAAGAAGACAAAGGGAAACTGACTATCATGACTGGAACTTAATAAGGGATAAATTCATTCCTTCTGTAGTGTAATTGTAACATTCATTTATTATTCCTATAGTTGAAGAAAAGGGGAAGGAATAAGTCATGGTTCTAAATTATGAAGACAGTATATCAAAGGTTGTCCATGTCTTGCCCTGTGCTGCTCAATAATAATAATAGTAAAGTCAGTTTTCAAAGGTAAATAAAAGTAACTGTTCTCTGACTTCTGATAAACTGGAGAAATAGTTCCTTATAAGCACTGTAGCAGTTTTCACATTTCCTCTGCTTCAGCACGTGAAGCAAAAACTGAACAAAAGGTAACATAAAAGTATTCAAGCTATTTAGAGACTAACGATTTATTTCTGTATGCTTTCTTAGATAACTTTCCACTTCCTCCAACATATGGCTGAGTCCCCTGTATCTGAGGAAGTGGACTGTAAATCATGAAAGGTAACACCAAGGAGGCCCTTTCTTATTTCCATGTCTGTGAGAATGTTGAAATGGAGAGAAGGCTTCCCCTGCCCATCTTGACCTGAGTTGTTTCATATGGTGAGATAACATGTAGGGTTTATCAGTCATAACGAGCACTTTGAACTGTGCACCAAAACGGACTCGTCGTTAGTGAATATGTCGTAACAGGGAGCTTATGTTGTTTTGTAACCATCTTTGATTGGCAGTCTGACCACAGTCATCTTAGACCCTGTAGTTTCCAAAGGATTTCAAAGGTCAGAATCGCAGTGTTGCAGTAACGCAAACAGGATGTAACTGAAGTAGGTGCCACTGTGGCCACATCAGACACATCGAACTTCACACATGTTTTAACTGTGCAAATAGTCCATCACCAAAACGTGGGCATTCAGGCTTAGGGCACACAGTTCAAGAGTACATCTAAGCTGCAAACCTGAGTTTTCAAGGAGAGTGGTTAGAAAATTCATTATTCCTTTGGCAGAATTATATAGCTTATGAAATCATAAGTAGGTGCTTGTAAATGACTGCCTGTATTCATCAGCAATTGTTGCATGTTGTTGGGATGTCTATGACTAAGCAATCACTGCTGTCATTAGACTTTAAATACATGCACGGGTCAAGAACATACTTAGAAGCAGCAACACAAAAGATTATGCTTTGGGGAAGGTTGACTTTGATGGAATGTAGGAATACAAAGAATACATGGAACATTTAACCTGCCATAAGCAAGAAAGAGCTTGAAAATGAGTGAACTTGATGAAACATCTTTGTTAAATCAGAAATGAGCAGAGGGCAGCAGAGGTCAATATGTTTATGCAAAGATGTACACACCGAAAAGAAATAGAGGTATTTTAAAAACAGATAAAGAAAAGCAGAATCATACAGTACTAAAAAAAAAAAGCACTGTTGTTAGAGAGGAAAACCAAGTAGTGAGAATATGCTAATGGACAATATGGTCTATTGCTGTACAGCCCCTTCCAAATTAATATATTTGAAGCTGTGTACTGAGCATTATCACTGCAGGACACTGTAGTGATGTTATTGTGAAGCAGAGCAAATCAACTTTCTACAAAGCAATTCTAAAATTGGGGGCAGCATAAAAAATAAATTTAAACTGGACATCAGATCATCACCAAATTTGGCATCGATGTAGCAGACAGACTGTCTGTTCTTGTTCTATGCCAAATTTGGGGACATTTCAGCAAAGAGTTTTCAAGTTATGATTTTTTTAAAATTAAAAGTTCCTTCCATGCAGAGACAAGTGACATTAAAAACCCTCAGATTTAAAAGAGATCAAATAAATTGAAAATAACAATCTGCTTATCTTGAAAGAGAATGGTTGGCCACACCTGCTTTTTTTATTTGGAAGGAATTCAGTCTTCAGGGCCTGAAATATTGATCCACAAAAAAGGAAATTCAAAAGGGAAAAACAAATATAAGGCTGAGTGTGCTGTGGAGCAGTCTTAAGAACAAGAGCACTGCAAATATTGTTGCATCTTTATGGCTTGAAAAGGGAGATGTTTGAAGGACAATGAAAGTCACAGAAACAGTCAAATGACAGGTTTAATGAGTTTAAAAAAACAGGCTTGCTTTAAAGAAAGTAATGGAGTGACAGTCCCCCAGAAAGTGGCATTTTCCCATGTATCTCCAGAGAATTAGCATACAATTTTGTATGGCAAATTCAAAGTATGTCTGCATTACAAAAGCACAAAGGAGCTGTTTTTGTCCCAGCCTTGAGTGCTCTCAGCATTTCTGGGACTATTTGTGAAGATACGACTCTTCAAAGGGGAAATCGCTCCAGGTCTGGGGCAATCTGAACTTTTGATCCTGTCAGTCAGGAACCAGTTAGCTGACACTCAGGAAGAGAACTTTTCAACTCCTTCCTGTCAAAACAGACATTGATGGTGGGAAAGGGATTCTGTGTCTGGTTCTAAAAATATTTTAATAGATATTAAAAGAAGAGAAAACAAATAATCAGAAACTCATTTGGCTAAACTGTGAAATTACTGTTTTTTGCTTTGCG
>NC_135792.1:11082500-11230000 GCF_051106095.1 Pogona vitticeps | reverse complement strand
CTTTATATCAAATTACATCTTTAAATTTTTAGAGCTTTATTCAGTCCAGACATAAGCTCTGTATAAGTCCTATTGTTTAGGGAGACAAGAATAGCAAAAGTAGATAGCTTACTTGAAAGGGAGTTTCTGTCATGGCATCTTCTGAATAAAATTATATTGGTGACATTTGTATGGGTGGGTGGGTGTGCACATAAGCATGTATGCATGTTGCACACATACATGGAACTGCTAAGGTTAGGGCCAGAAAAATCTGGGATAACAAGACTGAGGTTGTTGGAGTATTTCCTTACTAAGGGAATGTCCAGGGACTGGAGAGACTCAAATGATCTCGCAGCTCGGGGCTATTGGCATTTGTCCTTGGAAATGTGAAAGCTAATAGTGCTTCCGGTGTGTTCTGACTTCTCGATCGATCTTTCAGCTCTCAGCTGTTATTCCCACAACCCAAGTATTCAAGATCCTGGAGATGTTACTTATGTGTATTGCATTTCCCAAAACGGTGCTGTTGTTGTGCAAAAACTGGATGCTTTCAAATTGTGTGGTGCACACATATTGACATATCCTTTGAGATGAGAGCATAATTTCAAGACGTTCAAGAAAAGCAAGTAAGAGGACAATTGGAAAATGTTGCATCATGCAGTAGCTACAAGTGCTCAGTTGTACCTTGGGAATCCTCATTCAAAACCTTACCTTCAACCACTTACAGACTTATTAGGTGGGCATAGGCTGAGATCAAGCTCATTATTTTACCTAAACTCTTAGCCTGTGATATGACAATAGTAGCACTTGTCAGGCTTTATGTGTTTGTGGAAAGCATTAATGGGATAATGGAGGAGAATCCTGTTGAATGCTCAAAATGTGTTATATAAAAGACAGTTGGATTGGTCAACTGATTGATTATAACAATGAATTCCAATGACTCAAGGGAATATGCATGGTTCTACTTTTCATTCAATTCGTTCTCCCGACGACCATGTGTCAGGATCTGAGAGTTTGGTCACTCACTGAGTTTCATGGCGAAGTGCGGGATTTGAATCCAGGCTCTGCTGTGAAAATTGAGCAAGTTTTCTCTCAGCTTAGTTTCCTTCAGAGGCTTGCTGTAAGAATGAAACATGAAGGAAATGTGCTCATGCTGGCTTGAGATCCTGGGAGGAAGCATTCAGTACAAAGGTATGGTAAAGGTTCCCCTTGACAATTTTTGTCCAGTCGTGTTCGACTCTAGGGGGTGGTGCTCATCCCCGTTTCCAAGCCATAGAGCCAGCGTTTGTCCGAAGACAATCTTCCGTGGTCACATGGCCAGTGCGACTTAGACACGGAACCCTGTTACCTTCCCACCAAAGTGGTCCCTATTTATCTACTTGCATTTGCATGCTTTCGAACCGCTAGGTTGGCGGGAGCTGGGACAAGCGACGGGCGCTCACTCCGTCGCGTGGATTCGATCTTACGACTGCTGGTCTTCTGACCCTGCAGCACAAGCTTCTGCGGTTTAGCCCACAGTGCCACAAAGGTATAAGCAAATCCAAATCTTAGGATTATTTCAGTTAGATACTAGATCATTGGTTCCCAACCTTGTACAACCCAGATGTTCTTGGACTGCAGCTCCCAGAAGCCCAGGCCAACACAACTGGTGGTCAAGGCCCCCAGGAATAACAATCCAAGAACACGTGTAACTGCAATCCAAGAACCACAGCATTAGATAAAATGTACATCTATCAAGAAGTGCTTACACTGTGAGAGACTGCAGGACTGGCAGAGACTGGAAACTAAACATCATTCAAGGTTCTACCAATCTTCCTACTAAAGCAGTGGTCCCCAACCTTGGGCCTCCAGATGTTCTTGGACTTCAACTCCCAGAAATCCTGGCCAGCAGAGGTGGTGGTGAAGGCTTCTGGGAGTTGTAGTCCAAGAACATCTGGAGGCCCAAGTTTGGGGACCACTGTACTAAAGGATGCAGCAATATTTATGGAAATATTTATTTATTTTATTTATTTATTTATTTTATTTCTATCCCGCCTATCTGATCATATTAGACCACACAATGTTTCCAAAACCTCCCTAATTTTATTGAGCATATAACCAGAATGTATCAACAAGCATCTGCACCTTGCTCATCAAGAAGATGTACATTCTCTTTTTTAAAAAAGGGATGGGCACAAAGTGCGAGTTTGGCTGTTCATGCCAGTTTGTTTATCAGCCCAACAGGTGTTTGATGCTTCAAAGTCCTGCCTCCTCTGGGAGGCACCCATTAGGGGCAGCACACAGAGGAGGTGGGGCAGGGAAGCCAGGCCATGGCCTCCAAGTGGGTACTCAGTGGGGGAGGCAGGGCGTTGAAGTAGTGAGCACCTCTTTGGCTGATAAACAAACCAGCACAAACTATTGAACTGCCAGTTTGTGCCCATTTCTATTAAAAATAATAATAATAGAGCAAGACTGACAATTTTACAAATATAACTGTCAACAATTTATATTGAGCAGTCTTCTCTTTTAAGATAAGGAATGCAGGTAATTATAGATTAAATGGTATGGTCAGTCCATCAGTTGATCAGTTCAAGATTAAAGATGCTGATTTTTGAACCACCTTTGTTCCCTGTATAAAGAGTATTCAATACTAACCAAGTTTTGTATATGAAATCCACATACAATTTTTGTAATGGCAACAATCTACTGAACTAGTTAGTATATGTGCACAACAGACCTTTCATTTCTGTTTTTTAAAAAAATCTGAATCTGTATTGCAAAAACCCTTGCAGAAATCATTGGATTGTAGCCATTTATTTGTATCCTAAATCTTTGTGTGACATGAGGCACACATAACACTAAGGCACATAGGGGTATCCCTGTTCATTTCAGAAGCAGGGGAAAAGTTTCACAAAAGTATCAATTTGCAGTCATAAACATTCATAAGACAATTGTTGCAGACATTAAAGTTATTTATGTATGATTTTGATGTGAGCCGCCCTGAGTAGATGCAGTCTAGAAGGGCAGGATAAAAATCTAATAATAAATAAATAAAAATAAAATTGCATCCACATTAGAATTTCCACACTTTCAAAGGTTATCTGATTTAGTGCAAAATCATGTTGTCTGCAATGAAAGCTACCGTTGAACATCCATCAGCAATGGATGCCGTTCTGTCTCTTGAGCACTGCCTGGGGGCCGTTCTGCAACGGATGCAATCAAATGGACTGAGGTGGAATCCGGACAAGACGGAGGTCTTGCAAGTTGTCACCCCTGATGTCAGTGGTTTGGGAAACTCCCTCTCTTTTTGGGAGGGCAACTCTCACCACAGAGAGTGTGGTTCACAGTTTGGGGCTTCATCTTGACCCGGTGCTTACCATGGAGACCCAGGTAGTGTCTGTGGTTCAGTCCACCCATTTACATCTTCAGCGGATCGCCCATCTGAGTCCCTATCTAGATGTGAGGGCCCTAACCCCCCTGTCCACGCACTCGTAGTCTCAAGAATAGACTACTGTAATGCTTTCTACGTGGGGCTTTGAGACTGATGCAGAAGCTTCAAATAGTCCAGAACGGGGTGGCCAGGCTATTAACAGGGGTGAAAAGATTCCATCATATTTCCCCCCATCGTGGCCCCCTTACACTGGTTACCTATTTGCTTCCACATTGATTTCAAGGTGCAGACTATTACATACAAAACCCTTAGGGCCTCGATACTTGGCAGAATGCCTTCTTCTAGTTCTACCCATTCCACCCATTCTAGCTAAGCCGGGCAGTTGAGGGGCCTAACTCCAAGAGAGGCTGGAAGGGGAAAAAACTAAAAATCAAGACTTCTCAGCAGTGGCCCCTCAACTCTGGAACAACTTACCAACAGAAACCCACCTGGCCCCCTCGCTGAGGGCCTTCAAGAGCAAACTAAAGATCTGGCTCTACAAGCAGGCATTCCCAACAGCCATTACTTAGCTTTACCTCTTCTTTTTCCCCATCTTGGACTTTTGTAGTAAAATTGGGGCTCATTTTTTAGTGCATTTATGTTTTCATTTATTATATTAGCATCTTTGGTATTCTGTGTAAACCGCCCAGAGTAGACATGTTCTAGATGGATGGCATATAAGTGTAGCGTTCTCCATTTATTAGATCTATGGTTCTTGTTGTATTATGTAATGGTTTATGAATATTCATAGTGCTGTGAGGCGGAGCCGAGAGAGATGCTATAAGAGGCGGAGTCAGAGAGTCAAGAGGAGATTAAGTCAGATGGAGTCAGTAAGAGAAATGTAAGAGTCAGGCAGGAGAGAAAAGCCAGACAGAGTAATAGAGTGTGTAGTTTGGGAAATTTAGATGTGATTAGCTACTGAAGATATTTATGAATCTCTGTAATCAATAAGCCAAAGTTTTATTTAAAAGAACTTGAAGTGTGGACCCGAATCTTTCTGAAGTAAATGGTGACTTAGAGATCACCTGGTGGCAGCAAGTGTAAAAGAAGAGAGTGTTTGCCTTCGTGTGCTCTGAGGCTTGAAGGTCAAGCAAGGGGCACGAGGGTGGACGCCACAATAAGTCTAATTAATAAATAAATAAATAAATAAAAAAAAATATATCTGTTACTACCTTGTTACATTCCTGGTCTCTCCCCATGTCATCATCAGAACTACTGGATCGACTCACCTTTCCTTTCTAAAAATCATTCTGACTGTAACTAGGAATCACAACTGCAAGTAAAATACCTTTTCCTCATTTAAACTGCTTCTAGAATGATTTTTAACATAAAAATTGCTCCTCACTGAAAAAGGGAGGGCTACTGAGACTTAAACTATCATCTCACCTTTTCTCTGTGCAGTTGTTTTTTGCACCTGATAGTCCGCTAACTATAAAAGAAATGGATTGAATTCTCCAATAGTCCCATCACTACATACCTTTTACATAAGGGTAATATGGAAATGTCATGGACAAACTTGCTGCCACTGGCTGTGTTTCCAAATGATGTGGGCATATCTGTTGCTTTTACATGATTTCTAAAAAAACACACCCTTCTCCTCACAGTCTAAGTATGCTTTGGACATAGCAGCTGTTCTACCAATTTAACAGTGCTGCTGGATGTATGATGCTGGTTTTATGTGTATATGTTGTTGTTGTTGTTGTTGTTGTTGTTGTTGTTGTTTTGTTGTTGTTTAATCGTTTAGTCGTGTCCAACTCTTTGTGACCCCCATGGACCAGAGGATGCCAGGCCCTCCTGTCTTCCACTGCCTCCCAGAGTTGGGTCAAATTGATGTTGGTTGCTTCGATGACCCTGTCCAACCATCTCGTCCTCTGTCATCCCCTTCTCCTCCTGCTTTCACACTTTCCTAACATCAGCGTCTTTTCCAGGGAGTCTTCTCTTCTCATGAGGTGGTCAAAGTATTGAAACCTCAGCTTCAGGATTTGTCCTTCCAGTGAGCACTCAGCGTTCATTTCCTTCCAAACGGATAGGTTTGTTCTCCTTGCAGTCCAGGGGACTCTAAAATAGCCTCCTCCAGCACCACAATTCAAAAGCATCAATTCTTCCGCGGTCAGCTTTAGGATACCTTATTTGACGAGTATGTAACTGCAGGACTGACTGTTCAGTAAGTGGCTGATATCTTACGGCCAGACACTTTGGGGTTGTTTTTGGAAAGCTGTATATAGCTAGATTTCTTAATGTGGCAAGGTCAGATTATACAGCCTATAGAGTAGCTGTCAACAACTTCATCAGAGTTGTGTGAGTCTCATGGGATTTGGGTTGTGGATGGGATTCAGAGGCTCCCTTTTGAGTTCTTTCACTTGAGTTATGAAGAGAAGTCATAAAGTAGAAACCTAAGGACACAGTTTAGGATGATGCATCTACATGCGTGATAAACAAATGGCTCATTGTTCAATACTATTAACACATTGATTCTTTCCGAGATGTTTAAGAAATACAAGTCTGTTGACAGGAAAAGAAAATTGCAAGAAGATAAGTAAATCATACAGACTTTCCTAGTACAGTGGTAACCAAGAGTGATCACAAATTACTGTTGATCTTTCCTGTATCTCAGAATGAGCAACTTAGTCCATGTAAGGATTTCACTCTGAAGGCACGAGGTCTCCTTTCATGTAATGTACAACAGGCGGATCAGCCTCCCATTGTCTTTCCCTCCTTCCCAGTGGAGTTTGGCTAGCAAGGATTAGTTAGTGATTGGCTAATCTTGTGCGTGATTGGGTGTTAAGGTCATAGAAAATCTGGCTGAATTCCATTAGAATGAAAGGGATTATGACTGAAAACAAGGCATTTTTAAAGAAAAAGCTGTGATTGATGGAAGTCTCTCCAGTTAACACATGTCCTACTTAATGAAGAGCCAGTGACTGGGGTGCAAAATATAACATATACACAGTTGCTTCTAATCAGGTTTTTCCCGCACATTAATAGCAGTTATTAGACAGCAATATCGTAAAGTGAGTTGTTGCATTACAAAAACATACTATGCAAGGCAGAACTGTTAAAAGACGGGAGGAGTCTCCCTAATGCCATTCCCACCTTTCCCTAATATTTTAATTCTGGGCATGATTCAAATATACTGTACTTAATTAAATTATATAAATTTCTTTCAGTGAATAGGGATTTAAGCATGCGCTTAACTCTTCTACTGAATGGTGCTTTAAAATGTGGTAACATTTGGATTTGATTGTGCCCATTTTAGTCACAATATCAGCAATCATGGAAAAGGTAAAAAATTAAGTCCTTACATTGAAATCCATCAGCATGTTGTTTTTCTTTCACTACCTCTTGTTTCTTTCCCACCAAGGTTTCATTTATGTAAATCCAAAAGACCAAGGTTAATCAATTGCACCTTAAATATGCAACATTGTATAAACTTTCTAGGTTTGTGTACATTGGCCACCATCACATTTAGAAATATTGGTTTCTAAATGTGATTGTGTTGAGACTAGTCAATTCACCTTTTATAAATTCTGCTTGTTGGCTCTCTCTCTCTTTTTTTTCAAAATAAATCCATTTACTTTTATTTCTATCAAGTAAAAATAGTTAAGCAAGTTAGGCCCTCGCATTAGCGATGGGGAAATCCGCATCACAATGCGGATTCATCGTTCAACGGTGCGCTCGTTATGCGAGGCACCACTGTATGTATGTATGTATGTATGTATGTATGTATGTATGTATGTATGTATGTATGTATGTATGTATGTATGTATGTATGTATTATTATTATTATTATTATTATTATTATTATTATTATTATTATTATTATTATTATTATTATTATTATTATTATTATTATTATTACTACTTAATTAATAATAATTATTATTTATTTATGTATTTATTTATTTATTTATTTATTTATTTATTTACTACATTTCTATCCCGCCCATCTAGTCGTTTCGACTGCTCTGGGCGGAATGCATCAAGCACAACAAAGACAATTAAAATAATAACAACATCCAAAAATAAAATAAATAATCGTTCAAGATGGAAAACAAAAAATAAATCAAATAAATCTTCCCAAAGGGGACTCAAAGTGTATTACAGTCATGTTTGGTACTATTTCTTTATAATTTTGTATCTGACACCCAATGAATTAGCTGCTTATTAATGACACATTAATCTTTCAGACAGCTGTACAGCAGTTTCCTTTAAAAAAAAAACCCAGAAAATTAAAATGGCCGAGGAACTTCGGGAACCTTCTTACACACCACATTCGTCTCCAACTTTCCAATTTGAACAAGACAAAATTTATAGACAAAACTGCATATTAAGTGCACACTGAGGCATAAAACCCATCAATGTAAATGACAGTTTTAAACAGACGCCATTATCACAGTGAAGTTATCATTTGTTTAATGGTATCTCTTGGGTCAAGAACACAACTTTCCCCAAATGACTACTGGCTTTTCTAAGTTCTTAAAAAGTGGTTCAGGGCATCTGAGGTGAAGTAACAAGCAGGTAGATCCTGAGTGCTGGGACTCTGAGGGGATCGGAAAGGAATTAAGTAAGGGCAGTGGCTGAGGATCTACCCTGAGACTCTGAAAGGAAACTCTACAAATAAGGATTGAGAAGGGGAAACGGGTCAGTCTCTTTACTTGAATATTTTTTTAGGAGAAAGGTGGAATATAAACAAACAAACATCAAAAAAGTAGGCAGAACAAACAGGGCATCTTGTTCTTAAACAAGATCTGGGGAATAATAAAGATAAGGAAAGTAGTCTTTTGTATCTATTTGCTAAGATATACTATCTCACTTCTGTGTGGATTATGATGTATCACCAAATTTCCAAACATTCCCTCACTAAAAGGATACTTCCTCCAGCTATGGCATCACCATGAGGAAGCAGGGTTGCACGTAGAGAGGGAAGAGGTGGCGACCTTAGGCCTGGCAAACTTAGTGTACTTGGCACACCATGCCAGGGGCAGCGGCTTGGCTTGGCCAACAGTTGTCTTGCCTCTTTCTAAGACCTGTTAGTCTCCCATGGCAGGTGTATGTGGGTAAATCGGGCTATAGAGCAGTGGTTCTTAACCTGGGGTTGCTCAGGTGTTTTTGAACTGCAACTCCCAGAAACCTCAGCCAGCACAGCTAGTGGTGAAGGCTTGTGGGAGTTGCAGTCCAAAAACACCTGAGTAACCCAAGGTTAAGAACCATTGCTATAGAGCAGTGGTCCTCAACCTTGGGCCTCCAGATGTTCTTGGACTTCAACTCCCAGAAATCCTGGTGAGCAGAGGTGGTAGTGAAGGCTTCTGGGAGTTGTAGTCCAAGAACATCTGGAGGCCCAAGGTTGGGGACCACTGCTATAGAGGATTGGTGGACATCCTATGAACTCCATTATAGTGACCCGTGTTTCAATGCGCTAGCAGAAATGCTTCAAATGTCAAGTTACACCCCCGTAATTATAAAACAAAATTTCAGCCAGTAAATGTTAAGCTTGACAAGAAAACTAAGAAACCTGAGGTACATTTCCTGTATTCATTTCATTTTTGGTAAAGTTATGGATGTTACTGAGATGCCAAGTAGAGATATTTTAAGATATATGCTTTACAGTGATGCCTCGCAAGATGAATGCCTCATGCAATGAAAAACTCGCAAGATGAAAAATTGTGTTTCATGATTTTTTGGCGACTCGCAAGATGAATTTTTCTATGGCCGCGCTTCGCAAGATGAATTTTTTCCTTTTTGTTTGTTTGTTTGTTTTAAATCGCACAACCGTTAGTACCGCGCTTCGCAAGACAAAATTTTCGCAATACGACACGACTCTCGGAACAAATTAATTTTGTCTTGCGAGGCATCACTGTATTTTAAAATATTGTCTTTTACACTGGAAAATAAGAAGCTGCAATATACTTATCATAGGTCCATGCAAGCCCAGTACTGTCAGCTCTGACTGGCAGCATCTCTCTGGAGTTTCGGACAGGTTACTTTCCTAGCTTTGTCTGGAAATCCCAGGAATTGAAACTGTGATCTTCTGGATGCAAAACATGTGCTCTAGTTAGTAGACATGTGTAGGCAAAGCACCAGTTTTCTAACATAACCTAGAGCCTCCTCCCAATACAATACCAAGTATTCTCCAGTGTTTGCCTATCCAAAATGTTTCTGTTCCACAGACTGATGCCCACCTTACTGGTTTCCAGCTAAATCTGCATTCACAGAACTTCATGGCCAGTATCTTGTTGGGCAGCTTCACGAGCATAGTGGGAATGACATAGTCAACAGTGACAGATTGCTGCTGCATAAAGAGTACCTGCCTTAATTTTGAGAAATCACATGTAGCTCCAAATTGAAGCAGGGATTCTAATTGGTAGCCACTTCCAACAATGGCATCATTTCTGTTGTACCAGCAAAGCTGTGCAAGAGGATCGTGGCCTATGGCTTTAAGAACAAAAGCAATGGTCTTGCTGAGCTTGTCCCTACTTAGCTTCTGATATCAGACAAGATTGAAATGTTCAGGATGATACATTGGTCTTTCCAGGATATTATGACTTTGTAAAGTATTTTATTTCAGAACACACATTTTTGATAGGACTCTTGCTAAACAAACATTACTTAGTGAACTGTTGAGTGAGCCAGAGCAGAGGCAAACAGCAACCCAACGGAGCATCTATGTTTTGCAGCAGTGAAGGACATGAATACAATTGGCAACGGTACCAAACATTAGCACATATAGTTCACATAATGCCTGTTTTAATGGCCCAGATGAACATGCAACTTGAAAGCATGTTTATAATACGAATAGAAACACCCATGTGGAATAAATCAAAATGCAAATACTATTGTCCCTCCCATTTTTCTTAAATGCACCCACACAAATGAAGTTGGGCTGATGGTCTCCCAAGTATGCTATATGTAACCCAGTCTGACCTAAATAGTAGCTTGGATCATATGTATGAAAATTATTTTGATGCGACCATGCTTGCCATGACTAAGCATGTAAAAGTGTTGAAGCGCCTATCAGTCTTAAGGTAAGGTATCATATGGGGAGCAAAATTCAAGCTTAGACTGAAGAGAGTAGGAAAAACCACTGGGCCACTCAGGTATAATCTAAACCAAATCCCTTATGAATACACAGTGGAAGTAAAGAACAGATTTAAGGAACTAGATTTGGTGGACAGAGTGCCTGAAGAACTTTGGATAGAGGCTCGTAACATTGTCCAGGAGGCAGCAACGAAAACCATCCCAAAGAAAAGGAAATGCAAGAAAGCAAAGTGGCTGTCCAACGAGGCCTTAGAAATAGCAGAGAGGAGAAGGGAAGCAAAATGCAAGGGAGATAGGGAAAGTTACAGAAACTTGAATTCAGACTTCCAAAGAATAGCAAGGAGAGACAAGAGGGCCTTCTTAAATGAACAATGCAAAGAAATAGAGGAAAATAACAGAAAAGGAAAAAACAGAGATCTGTTCAGGAAAATTGGAGATATTAGAGGAACATTTTGCGCAAAGATGAACATGATAAAAGACAAAAATGGGAGGGATCTAACAGAAGCAGAAGACGTCAAGTAGAGGTGGCAAGAATACACAGAGGAATTATATCAGAAAAATTTAGATATCCCGTACAACCCAGACAATGTAGTTGCTGACCTTGAGCCAGACATCCTGGAGAGAGAAGTCAAGTGGGTCTTAGAAAGCCTGGCTAACAACAAGGCCAGTGGAGGTGCTGGCATTCCAGTTGAACTATTTAAAATCTTGAAAGATGATGCTGTTAAGGTGCTACATTCAATATGCCAGCAAGTTTGGAAAACCCAACAGTGGCCAGAGGATTGGAAAAGATCAGTCTACATCCCAATCCCAAAGAAAGGCAGTGACAAAGAATGCTCCAACTACCGTACAATTGCACTCATTTCACACGCTAGCAAGGTTATGCTCAAAATCCTCCAAGGTAGGCTTCAGCAGTATGTGGACCGAGAACTCCCAGAAGTACAAGCTGGATTCCGAAGAGGCAGAGGAACTAGAGACCAAATTGCTAACTTGTGCTGGATTATGGAGAAAGCCAGAGAGTTCCAGAAAAATATCTACTTCTGCTTCATTGACTATGCAAAAGCCTTTGACTGTGTGGACCACAACAAACTGTGGCAAGTTCTTAAAGAAATGGGAGTGTCTGACCACCTTATCAGTCTCCTGAGAAACCTATATGTGGGACAGGAAGCAACAGTTAGAACTGGTCATGGAACAACTGATTGGTTCAAAATTGGGAAAGGAGTACGACAAGGCTGTATGTTGTCCCCCGGCTTATTTAATTTATATGCAGAATACATCATGCGGAAGGCTGGACTGGATGAAACCCAAGCCGGAATTAAGATTGCCGGAAGAAATATCAACAACCTCAGATATGGAGATGATACCACTCTGATGGCAGAAAGTGAGGAGGAATTAAAGAACCTTGTAATGAGGGTGAAAGAGGGGAGTGCAAAAAACGGCCTGAAACTCAACATCAAAAAAACTAAGATCATGGCCACTGGTCCCATCACCTCCTGGGAAATAGAAGGGGAAGACATGGAGGCAGTGACAGATTTTATTTTCCTGGGCTCCATGATCACTGCAGATGGAGACAGCAGCCCCGAAATTAAAAGACGCCTGCTTCTTGGGATGAAAGTGATGACAAATCTTGACAGCATCTTAAAAAGCAGAGACATCACATTGCCAACAAAAGTCAGAATAGTCAAAGCTATGGTTTTTCCTGTTGTGATGTATGGAAGTGAGAGCTGGACCATAAAGAAAGTAGACCGCCGAAGTATTGAGGCTTTTGAATTGTGGTGCTGGAGGAGACTCTTGAGAATCCCCTGGACTGCAAGGAGAACAAACCTATCAGTTCTAAAGGAAATCAACCCTGAGTGCTCACTGGAAGGACAGATCTAGATGGACACAGTTTTTTTTTTGTTTTTTTTTTTTTTGCTTCTGCCCCACTGCCACACAGATATTCCTTATCACTCGTAAAGAAAAGCAGGATATAAATATTTCAAATACATGCATAAATGATCCTACTTTCTGCAGTCTGAAGCAAGGGTGCCTTTCTTAAGTCATTTAGGTTATAGTACCAGAAAAATCCGGCTTTTCTACCACCATTGCACAGAGCAGCTTGCTTATAGAATCTATTTTGGATCCCTTACCTCCCATCTTGATAATGTAATCACCTCCCATTCTCAAATATTTTAATCTACATTCATGACGCTCAGAGACTATTGGGCAGCTGAAATTTCCTCTCTTCCTCATACCATTCATTGATGTCTCTCTGGCCTATCCCATTCTCTCTGTCTTTCACCAGAGTTCAGCAGTCTCTTCTTTGGAAAATGGCTATAAAGTATGATTTGCTGACGGTGGAGCACATTTGGGCGAACTAACTTCGGTGATGGTGTACTGGTGCCTCTTTCATCCTTTCTCATTTGTTTCCATATTTGATAAGTAGCACAAACGTATCTATCTTAGTGTATTCATTCGTCCTGTTAGGAGGAACACGCACCTACGCTATTACTCTGAAACTGATGGATAGAACCATTAGCATAAAAGGGGATGCAGATGATAAAAGTGATGCAAAGAGTCTCATAAAATAAGAAACAACATGGAATGTTGGGCATTAAACATTTGCAGCAAAGATAAATGAGTTATTAGCCATTGATTAGTCTAGAAATAAGTAAGACTGCAGACAGGAGAGGTAAAAATCTACATTTTTAACCACACCTCAGCTTTTTTTATCCTTCCATGTTACATTTCTTCCTTTTCTCTGCTTGTTTCCTTTTTTCTGCCTCTACCTCTTCTTTGTCATTATCCTCGAGTGTCAAAATGTAATGTGTAGATTCTTGGAATAGAATATAGATTCCATTTTGACACTGAGAATAATGACACAAAAGATGTAAAGGCATTTATTTGGTTAAATTGTTCTGAACAGAATCATATACATTAATAGCGGGTTATAAATAATATAGGAAACATGCACAGCTAATGTAGGAGGATTTGTGCATGAGGATTTGTGACTAAGATAAGCCTCTCACCTGCAGTACAGAAAGTGAACTAAGGTACAAGGGTGTCATATGCATCAAACATAACATCCAGGTGGTTAAACCAAATTAACAACTGTAAAGCAGCCAAGAGAGATATAATGGCCGGTATATTGTTATGTTGCTCCACCTACAAAATCATGATGATGCTACTGGCAGTGGCAGATTGCTGCTAATTAAAGCATGCCCTCTTCCATTTCTGGCTTCATGCAACTCACATGTAATGATAAAGAAGTTGAAGACATCTGAAATTGAAATAGGAACTCTAATTTATTGCAATCTGTGGCTGCCAGTGACATCACTTCCACTGCACAGACAGAGCTACACAACAGGATACTGGCCAGAGACCAGAAATGTGCTACAAAATCCTTGGAGGGCCAACACTTTATCACCTTGCTCAGATAATGTGGTAAGAGGTCCAGCTGTCATCTGGGAAGGGAAATGA
Organism: Pogona vitticeps; assembly: GCF_051106095.1. Taxonomy (NCBI): domain Eukaryota; kingdom Metazoa; phylum Chordata; class Lepidosauria; order Squamata; family Agamidae; genus Pogona; species Pogona vitticeps. The sequence continues at coordinate 11,216,124 of NC_135792.1, read as the reverse complement.
ATCTTTTGCCTATCTTATCTGCATATTCTAGGACAAGAAGTCACAAAACTATTCTCCTCATCCTCTGAGAAGCAGGCTATTTTGCCGTGCTTCTCAAAAAAGTAAAGGTAAAGGTTCCCCTTGACAATTTGTCCACTCGTGTCCGACTCTAGAGGGTGGTGCTCATTTCCGTTCCCGACCCACAGAGTTAGCGTTTGTCCACAGACAATCTTCCGTGGTCACGTGGCCAGCACAACTAGACACAGAATGCTGTTACCTTCCCACCGTGTTGGTACCTATTTATCTACTCACATTTTTGCATGCTTTTGAACTGCTAGGTTGGCAGGAGCTGGGACAAGTGACGGGGGATCACTCTGCCGCGTGGATTTGATCTTACGACTGCAGGTCTTCTGACCTTGCAGCACAGAGGCTTCTGCGGTTTAACCCACAGCACCACCACGTCCTTTTCACAAAAGAAAAGTTTGTGTGCAAATCAAGCAAAATGGTGCAAATAACACAATGCTGCAAATTGTAAAAAAAAAAAAAAAAATGCCCTAAAAGACAATGTATGATGCTTCCCCGCATGGTCTTTGAAGGGTTACAATTATCAGATGGGTTGTTTGTGTCTTTTTAAATAATGAGCTAGTCAATTTGTGCTTCCTGAGTATATTTTGTTTTTCTCAAATTATCATAACCTGTCTGTGCAAAGGATGTTAGTTTTGCACTGTCTACACAAATTATGACATTCTTGGTGAGTAAAAGGAACTTCTGCTTGTCTCATGATAGGGGCGAGGAATCTTTTAGCGATTGAAAATTCCTTGCTGAGGTGTCTTGGGAAGTTGAGAATAAAAAAACGTAATGAGTATTTGTTATATCACCACTCAAGGGCCATCACCCAAACAAAACTACAGGATGGCTAGCTTGCCGTAACACAACTTTTGGGGAAATAATAGCTGTTGCAGACTTCCTTAGGACGGGCCCAACAATCAAAATAAATCTTGTAGCCAATGCTAACACTCAGACCATAGAAAAATTTAGCTGGCCCTGTCTATTGTCTAGCCTAGAGCAAGGTGAAGCACATTAGAAAATGGTAGGAGCAGAGTTATACAATGGTTGTTGTGGGTTTTTCAGGCTCTTTGGCCGTGTTCTGAGGACACACAGTGCTGTCCTCTGAAGATGCTGACCACACAGACTGGTAAAACATGAGGAAAAACAACCTTCAGAAACACGGCCAAAGAGCCCGAAAAACCCACAACAACCATTAGATCCCGGCCGTGAAAGCCTTTGCGAATACAGAGTTATACAACTCAACACTTCCGTCATCATAACAGGAATGAGAAAAATAAAGCTACCAGAACACAGTGGGTTGATTTACCCTTGTCATGTGACAAAAGGATCCTGAAGCCTGGATATAACCTGTGACATTGAACCAGCTCGCCTTTTATGGAAGTGAATACATGAGCAAGTTTCACCAACATTAGTGTTGCTCTTTTTATACATGGTACTAATTAAAATCCCCATCATAAAAGCTAGTCTCCCAGCTGCTATCTGAACTGTAAATAGGCTGTGTGGGTACAGTATAACAACACATTTGCCTGCCAGCCTGCAGCTTGAAAATACTGTATGTTTGGTTTACTTAAACACTGAGCTTTGCAAGGTAATTTAAAAAAAAACCCTGAAGAATAAATACTTGGGATGCTATCAATGCCAAGTGAATTAACTCTCAAATATTGGTATCCTCTCTACTATCAATGGGAACACAACAGTGTTTGAAATAAATCTTCCCATTGATTTGAAAGGAGCTGGGTTTCAATAAATCTAAAAAAAAAAGATTATTCATCTGGGTATAATTTATATATGCATATACCTCTAAATCCCAAACAGACAGACAAACAAAGCCCCATATAAAGTGACTTCCCCAAGCTGGTCATTTGTTTGAGATATCTGGGAAAGGCTCTCCGAAGTAGCACAGACAACATCATTTCAAAATATTAAAGTTATTTCTTGCTACCAACAACAATGCAATTAATTCCCCTCAATAAAGACTGTTTTTGCAAAAGAGCAATAAGGTGCCTCTGCAGGGGGCGTCATTATCCTTAAGTAATCACACCCCAGGAGATGAGGCAAGCACACTCCACTGCACCATGCCTGGTGTGTTTTTTTTTAGCACTTCAGAGTACAATTTGCTTCTGGTAACCACACCCGAGCATATCTAAATGACAAGTCACTCTGTATGGACAATGGAGAAACAGAAAAATATTGCAGTGTCTTTACCCCAGTTTCTCTCCTTCCCTGCCTCACATCCCCTGCTGGAAGCCAAGCAACAGCTTTTGAGCTTCTACCCATATTTCTTGCAAAGTTAGTTCCCCCCTTCCCTCCCTGGCATTTTAAGCGCTGGAATCTTAAACTTGAGCTTTGGCAGACTGAAACAATAACACCAACTGCTATTGGTAATGCATGCTAACATCCACATTTACAGGCAATAATGCAAACAAGTCCCAGTGCATAACAGAGAGTTATGACTTTGGAACACCATTGCTTTTGACAAAAATCAAAACAGGCCCAGCTGTCCCTACCAGCCCAGTAAAAGCAAGCAGGAAGAGAAATAACACAAACACAACATTAAGGAACTGATTATTCTAAAACATTCAGAAGTTTTACCTGGCCATGTCTACATTGCCGGACGAAATATGATTTGGGGTCCATTGGTTGCAGTTTATTTGACTTGGACAATCTATTTATTCTCAGATTATAGTTGTAGGCAACCTGGCTAAAACTAACCATCTCTGAGTCAGGCAATGCTTGATGAAAAACTGCTAATTAACTCTGTGTGACTTCAATGGAAGAAAGACAGAATATAAATGTAAGAGGGAAATAAATAGTTCTAGTGCTGTGGATAATGAGTGTTTTCTGTAGTACAGATCCATTCAGTATCACCAGTTCTGTTGCTTAGCACATACCAAAGCTATGTTGAGACAACAGCTTTGTATTTGATGTGTACAGTGGGTGTACATACTAAAGGTGGCAGCACATGTGTGTATCATGTACATACACAGCGTATAAGCACAAAGCTTTGAAGAGTAGAGTCCCAGCTTTGTGAAGTGTTGCCTCCACATTTATTTATTTATTTATTTCATGCATTTTTATATTTCTGACTTAATGTAAAGCACTACTCAAAGTGGTTTAGAACAGAAAGGTGAGGCAACCACCCATAAACCAACATCCCAAATAAGCACACAGTAAAATGCAGAAACTTCAAATGATGGAGGAATCTGGGATAGATAGTAATACACACAAGGAAGAATGCCCTTAAATGCTTCTCGAAACAGCAGCATCTTCAGTATCCTCTTAAAGGATGGGAGGGAGGAGACCCGACAAACATCTATCCAGAGCCCATTCCATAAGGAAGGGGCCATAACTGAGAAGGCATGATTCCCGGTATTAATCTTAATATGTATTTAAAGGCATATACAGTGGAGACAAGAATGATACTTACTGCTTTCTGAACTGGAGGACAGCTAGAGTTCTATTCTCCAGTTCTGAACTGGAGACAAAGAAAGGGAGAGTCTACACTAGAATATGACCACCATGCCTTTTTTAAAAAATTACAAATAATGGAAGTAGTCAAGATGGTGGGTTGTTTTAATTATTTTACTATATATTGTTATAACGTCCTGGGTTGTTTTGTTTTCTCAAGTTAACTGGATTGGAACTTTCCTGCTAGCAAACAGGATTTTCAGAGACATTTTATCCAGAGAAAATAATTGCAGTTGCAGAATATGGGGAGGAAAAAAAAAATGATCAAGAGTGAAATCCAATTCTCATTGTCTCCCAAAGCCTGTTAAGTAGCTACAGAGTGACTATCTGATACCATGCTACTATGAAATTCAAGAGGAAGACCCAAACTAGCTTGGAACAGAAGCTAGTACAGTTCTCAAAGGCACTTGTTACAAGCACCTGCAGGAGGAAGGATGTTGGGAACTGCTGAGAATAGGTTTATAACACAAATGGGGAAACAGAAATTATTTAAGGGGAGACTGTAATACTGGGGGCAAAACTACCCCTCTGCCCAGCAGTATAACAAAGTTTGAGATTGGGCACTAAGAAGTTACAAAGAAGACAAGTTTTTGAGTTCTTCAGAGTAAAGATGATCAAACATGCCTAAGAGAAATTCTGCTGCCAGGAGACAAGGCTTTTCCATGAGAACGAGCCTCAGTGAGGATTCTGTCTCCACCAGACCAGTAGACAGGATGACCAATTTGGTTGCAATTGATGTTTAAGGTAATACAACATTAAGATGTATTTCTCCCATTTTGCTGGTGTAAAGACTTTGTGCTCCAAGCCTCCCAGAGAGATCAGTGTCTCAGCCAAAGCCAGTTGACAGATTCATGGAAGGAGAAAGCAAATCGGGTTTCCATCTGCAGAGGAGGAGAGACGACAAAATGCCACCTTTGCCACAGTTGTCTAATGTGGGTCTAAACATCATTTGGCTTTGTTGGATGTCTGGTTTCATGAGCCACAGGCAGCACATCCAGCCCAGATTTTGAACTGTTTCCTTTAACCCAAGCTTATACACTATTTTCGGGGACATGGTGGCGCTGCGGGCTAAACCACAGAAGCCTTTGTGTGCTGCAGGGTCAGAAGACCAGCAGTCGTAAGATCGAATCCACGCGACAGAGTGAGCTCCCATCGCTTTCTCCCAGCTCCTTGCCAACCTAGCAGTTCGAAAGCATGCAATTGCGAGTAAATAAATAGGTACCACCTCGGTGGGAAGGTAAAACATCATTCCCTAGTCATGCTGGCCACATGACAACAGAAACTGTCTTCGGACAAGTGCTGGCTCTATGGCTTGAAAACGGGATGAGCACCGCCCCCTAGAGTTGGACACGGCTGGACTTAAAATGTCAAGGGGAACCTTTACCTTTACCTATACACTATTTTAAGCGAGCGGACTCGACACTCAGTGATTTAGAGATCTGACTGCAGAATCTGAGGCTAAGAATTCATTTCTCCACTGTGCATCTCGGAAGACCCGTCCTGGGTGGCCTTGGGCAAGCTGCACACTCCCAAGGTTGCCCCCTAGAGGAAGGGAAAGGTAAACCACTTCTGAGTATTCTCCACCAGGAAAAACCTGAAAAGGTCACTATTAGTATTAACTTGACGGCACATGATGATGATGATGATATATCTATTTTTACCTGGTAAAGAGTTCTAAAGTACTATAAAGCTTGTCTTATTTGCCTAACTACAAACCTTGTTCCTCTGATAGGATCACGCGACCACTTTTTGTATTCCCCGGCATTAGGTGATCAAGCTGCTGGGTTCCCTCTACAGAGATGATACTTCCCCAAAATGACCAAAAGCACTTTATGTATTTAAAGGATCTGTTTAAGAGATGAAGGCCTTCATAATGGCGGGCGGTTTTGCTGGGAGTAATGTATCAGGTAAATAGGTGAGCATCTGTGTATGCCATGAGGGGATAGTTATCTGATGGCATATATCTGAACCTCTTGATGCATTGCCCATGCCATTCCTTCCCCTTCTCAGTAATCCATCTATTCACACCATTCATTCATTCATTTTTTGTAATATCGTGCTAACCTATCCTACGCAGACAAAATTATTCACAAAAATGCAATTGCATAGTTGCACCTGTAGAAAGCAAACTGTGTTAACGCATAATGTCTTCTTACCGTTAATTAAGAAATCCTTGCTTAGGTTTTCAGGCACATGCCAGTCCAGTGAGTTGTTGCCTATCCAAAAATCCAAGTGGGTACTTATTAATTTCCAGCAAGAAGTCACTATGAGTTATTCTGTTTGCCTTCTGCAAATAGAACTACAAAACAGATTTTGGCCCTTGAAGATAAGTCTACCAAGACTTATTAGCTATGATGGCTAAACAGAAGCTTGGTATTCAGAAACTGCCACTTCATATCATTTCCTGGAGGACAATGGTTGAGGAATCTCTCTCACACACACACACATTCTCTGCTTGCGGGCTTTCCAAAGGCATCTGGTTGGGTGCTAGAGACCACAAGGTTGAACAGTGGATAAATATAGAGAACTCTTCTTATGCTCTACTGGTCTGCAATAGTGGTGCAACATAAGGGATCTTCATTTTGCACAAATGCAGCTAACAAAAGGCACTTTTGAATGCAAGGCCACACGACAACCATTATGTATAAATGATATCCCAGTAATTCCTTTTTTCCCCCATGGATTTTCAAGAACCAAAGGAGAGAGAGATTAAATGGATCACAGGAACATAAACATAATACTCTGTACCTTATGCATGAGTAGGTAATATATTTATTGTTAACACAGGGTGCTGTATAATCAATATTTAAAGTAATTTTATCATTAAGTGTAGCCGGTACTTCATGACTATGTATGTGAGACCAACAAGTTATAGGTTTATAAATATGAGGGCTATCACAGCTTCAATGTACTGAAGCGCAGCCACTTTAAAATTGAAATTGTCAGATTTTATCAGTTATCACTTCCATGGGGTAATGTAACTTTGCAATTACTTAGCTCATAAGGGACTAATTTCATTCAGCTTCCAACCAATACTTTTCAGATTGGAGTACAGGACAGGATTACTTGAGTGTCCAAATCAAGGGTAATAATGGACACAACGGACTGCAGAAAAAGCCTTGATAGTGAGGTTAACGCTGATTGGATGACCAGAAGATATTTTCCAACACAATTTAATTTATGCTTACTCAGTAGCAAATTGTATTGGGTTCAGTTAGGATTACTCCAAGGTAAGTGAACATCAGGTTTCAGGCAATGATAGTTCCTTTTTCCTTTTCTTAAGAAAAACATTAGTGAGAAGGCAAACAAGAATTACGGTACTTCTATCGTATCTGTATCTGCTTTTTTATATACTCAAAACTAGCTCCAAACATTGACTTTGTAATAATTATTAAGATGTTTTAGTGTGGACTAAACTTTGTAAATTATTATAATCCACAAAAGAATTTACCAACTGGAAAGACAACCAAGTGTAAAAATTCCCATCCTCTTGTTATTGAAGATTCTTGTCCGTAAGTGTTTCTGTATTTATGCAATGAGGTGGGTGGCTAGCTCTGTGAGTTGCTTGCATGATTGCAGGGACAAATTTTGGGAGTTTCATTCCACACTGTCACTGCTAGGAGAAAAACTGGCCAGTGTAATCCTGAACACAGTCTGAGAGTAACCCCAGAAGGAGGAAATGTATTTGGCAAAAATTAGGTTTAAAATGTCATAGAATATATAAACTCAGATCCTGGCATCTGGAACTGGGACTGGAGTACCAAAATCTCTATTCTTTAAATATTAAAGATAGAACTGCAAAAACAGAACAAAAGCGATTGTGTTGATCATTTTGTTGTGGTTATATCTGCATATTTCATAATAAACAAAGCAACATTGTCTAGTAACCCTAAACTATAATGCCATGGTTCCCAAACATAGGATCATTGAGGCCAACACAAAAGTGTTTCTCTGGATAAAAACTAGAGGCACTCTTTACCTCATGACCAAGTCAAGAAAATATTATGGTTCCTGGGATATTAACCACCAACCTTAGCTATTAATAAAGATGTTTTGCCAGAACTACACAATGTATGATTAGCCAACCGTATTGCCCTTTATGCTAGAGGTTCTACTGCCTAGAAAATTTAATTTGAGACTTGGGTAGAGTATTGGACCGCTGGTATACCAATGTATACCAATATCAAAGCAACTTTGTAATTGTCAACTCCAAGACTTCTGTCAAAGAGAAGCAAAAACCCACTAATACAGGAGCTTAAGCTTTGTAGAATTTTAATTGCCTGTGTTGGGGGTGTGTGTGAATTCCCGGTTCTTCTCAGGAGAAGGAACAGCTCCTTCTGTGTAGTCATCCCAAAGAAGCACATATAGATGATGGGAAGTTGTGTGTGTGTGTGTGTAATTGACCCTGCTACTGGAATTTCTTAAAGGCATAAGTAATGTATAGTTAAATAGGGAAAATGCACTAACATAAAATGAGCCCCTTCTATGTGATATTGCTTTTTTTTGTCGTACCCTGCAATATTGTATTGTTTCAGGAACGTTTCTTGGGAAGAAACAGTAAGCCTCTTTAGAAGGTTTTGTGACCATTAGCAAATGATTGGCTGGTTCTTCAAATAATAAGGATTTAAATCAATGTGAGGAAAATAATCAATTGCATCTCTCATTTTTATCCTCTCTTTGAAATACAGTAACTCACATATCTCAACTCCAATGTCACTGGGAACTAAAATAAAACATTCAGACAGTAAATGAAGCTGCTGTTGATATTTATAATATTCCCTATAACGGGGTGGATGTGTGTGTATATATATTATGCAATCTTTTATTTTTTTGTAAGCAGTTCAATGGAAAGAGATCATTTTATTAAAAAATCATGAAGGCAAGTGCACTCATTCAACCTTAGAAATGTTTTGATGGCTTTTCAGCACGGCAATATATTTAGATGGGAATATGTCATTAATATAAACAGCTGAATAGAAACTATCAAACTAACACAATTTAAAACTGAGCAAACCTGAGTATTTGATTAAAGTTTTTGTACATTCTGTACACTTGAACAGGTAACACAGAAGCATAATATTTTTGTTGATTTTTAATTTGTTAGAAGTAGTGTCCCTGAAGTGCAAAATTCCCCAATAGTTTGTATTTTGAAATTATGAGGCCGAGGTCGAAGGAGGCTATTTGGTTTGGTTTGGTTTCTTTCCCCCAAATTTTTCCCAGCCATGTTTTTAGAGATATCTGTAATAATATATTGCAGCTGTCTGTAGGAATACAGATACAGCCAGTCTTTGGAGAAATTATCAGGGTCCTTGTTCATGAAGTAAGCTCCACACACATGGTCCCCACAGAAAATTGCTACTCGTTATTCCTCCCCAACCTGTCCTCATCAATAGTCATTCCATCATAATGTTCGGAGAGAAGTATGAGACAATAAACTGGTCGAGCAACCTAACTGCTGGGACTAGTTGCTGTTTGGTTCCTTTGTTGCCTCCAGGGGCCCTTATAGTATAATACCAGGTGAAATTTTGTATTTGAATCCCCTCTCCTTCCTCTTTATGTTTGTTCCTGCTCATTTTGTACCACATCTATCCAACAGTAAGTCACATATGGCAGAGAACATGCTGTTATATTCTTCGTACAATCGATAACAACCACCACCGCTGTGTGCCACCAAGTCAATTCTGACTGATGGCAACCTAACTCAAGGTTTTCTAGATGGAGAGTACAGTGGTGCCCCGCATAGCAACGTTAATCCATTCCAGATTAATCGTCGCTATGCAAAAACATCACTAAACGGATCAAAAAAACCATAGGAACGCATTAAACTTTGTTTAATGCGTTCCTATGGGGCCCCAAACTCACTGTTCAGCGAAATTCCTCCATAGCGCTGCCATTTTCGTGCCCTCGGTAAGCGAGGGCAGGGCGCCAAAATGGTTGCAGTGGCCGTTTTGGGCGTCCAGCGGCCATTTTGGAACAGCCGATCAGCTATTTAAAAAAACACTGCAATGCTAAGATCGGTAAGCGAAATGCTTACCGATCATCGCAATGTGATGTTTTGTCATTGAAAACAGATCGCTATGCGGATTCGTCGTGGCGCAGTGGTTAAAACGCTGTACTGCAGCTAAAACTGTGCTCACAACCTGGGGTTCAAATCCCAGGTAGCCGGCTCAAGGTTGACTCAGCCTTCCATCCTTCCGAGGTCGGTAAAATGAGTACCCAGCTTGCTGGGGGGGCAATGTGTAGCCTGTATAATTAAATTGTAAACCGCCTGGAGAGTGCTTGTAGCGCAATGGGGCGGTATATAAGTCCAATAAATAAATAAATAAATAAATAAACGGTGTGCTCGTTAAGAGAAAATCAGAAAGTAGATGTTCTATCAAAAACTTTAGGAACTACTGATCAATGGGAAGCCATCAATTATTAATGATAACAACGGCTATGGCAAACAAGCTTTTTTTCCTGCCCTCACATCTGGATTTTAAAGTTTGAAAATACACATATTAAATTATTTGCTGCATTAGCAGGTAAAGTAAGGTAAATTCAGCACATTGTGAATATTTTAACACCCAAAATATGGATGTTGTGTCAGTATTTCCAAGATTGCAAGACCACAATTTTGCTTAATCCTTGTGTATATAGGACCAAGACTGCCTGTGTAATAATGATACTATTTCAATAGCCAAATTAAAGAAACTAATTATTATTCCTTTCACATCTACTAGAGTTCTGATATGCTGACATACAAAATTATGGCTTTGCCATTAGACAGCAAACGAGTGAGAATGTTTTGATACTTCCTCTGTAAAACATGCACTAGGCAATGGTGTTAAATGACAAAATATGACATTTGGATTTTTGTTAAATATTATCCAGGGTTTAATATTAGTTTCAAAAAAAATTATTCAGCTTAATTTCTGGGATGAATTGCACTAAGAGATGAATAATCCAAATGAATACCTTAAAGAGAAATCGCGTACTTCCTGAACTATTCAAGATCTATCATCTCTGTGGTACAAAGCCTCGTTTTCATGTTAGAACAGATGGGCAAAATTGTCATTAACAGAAACTGACAACTCTAAAACTGAAATATAGATTCGGAAAGGAATCTAATGAATTAAATCAATGTTATTGCAATGAAAGCCAAAGAAATTAATAGTGATTTGTAAAGTTACCCTGTATTTTAACCTTACTATAATTTACTCGCTGCAAAGTTTTACATTACTAGTCTTTTTCAATCTCATTGTCAATGTCTAGCTATGTAATACATTTTTATTTTAATATATCAACCATTCCTGGGAAGTCAAATATTATTTGGACTTTGTTCAAATTCTCTCATTAGTGAGATTCAGAAATTTAATATGGACATGGGAAAGTGCTGCTCCTTCCTAAACAAAGCCCAGTAGTATAGACTAGCTGAGGCTGCAGGCATATTCCACCCAGACCTATAGCATATTTCTAAACTTAAGCATGTAAATGGATCTTCATGGCATGCCCTGAACTAATAAATATTCTTGAAAGTCTCAGGGAAGTATGGTTGATGCCTGATAAGATAGGTGAATATATGAATATACAAATAACTCAAAACTCAAAACTTCCTACTTTTCTCACTCCAGTAAACTCAACTAAAAATAGATATAATCCAGAACTAAAGACTAGATATGTGGTTCTATGAAAGATTTTGTCGCCGTGGCAAGGGAATTGTAGGTTATGGGGTAAGGATCCAAACAATGAGCAACAACGTTCATGTGATTTCTTTGCTGGCGCAGTTCTCCCTGCCAATGAGAAGAGCTACTTTTAAAAAAAATTAAGCATTTTCTTCCTCCGGTGGTGACTAAAAAGGTAAAGGTTCCCCTTGACATTTTTTGTCCAGTCGTGTTCGACTCTAGGGGCGGTGCTCATCCCCATTTCCAAGCCATAGAGCCAGCGTTTGTCCAAAGACAATCTTCCATGGTCACGTGGCCAGCACGACTTAGACATGGAACGCTGTTACCTTCCCACTGAGGTGGTCCCTATTTATCTACTTGCATTTGCATGCTTTCGAACCGCTAGGTTGGCGGGAGCTGGGACAAGCGATGGGAGCTCACTCCGGCGCGTGGATTCAATATTATGACTGCTTGGTCTTCTGACCCTGCAGCACAGAGGCTTCTGCGGTTTAGCCCGCAGCGCCACCACGTCCCTCTCGGTGGTGACTACATCTTTCTAATTTTTTTATTTATTCATGTATTTACATATAGTTCCTTGGGCTTTCATAGTCCATTTCCTTCTCCACCAGCATTAAACCTAAGTGATCAGGCCAGGCAGATCAGTTCTTTCCTCAAAGTATATTCTAATTTCTTGCATACTTACAACTATAAGCCAAGCTTACCTGAAATCCAGGCTTAGCAAGAGAACTTTTGAAGCTTGTTTTTCTAAAGCCCTATTTTTGCCCATAAGGTTTTGACAGGGTAGTGAAGACCAGAAGGGATTGTGAAGAGCTCCACAAGGATCTCTCCAAACTGGGGAAATGGGTGGCAAAAGGGCAAATGTGTTCCAGTATAAGAAAATGTAACGTAATGCACATTGGGGCAAGAAAAAAACTTTAGCTATCACTTAATGGGTTCTGAGCTGTCCGTGACGGATCAGGAAAGGCATCTTGGTCAAGACACACTAATCACCCATCTACAGGAAAAGACAAAAGCCTATCTCACAGCCATAAATACTGCACTCTCTAGCCAACTACACCAGAGCACAGAGTGCTGTCCTCTGAAGATGCCGGCCACAGAGACTGGCGAAACGTTAGGAAGAACAACCTTCAGAACATGGCCAAAGAGCCCGAAAAACCCACAACAACCATTGGAGCTCGGTGTGCTGGTGGACAGCTTGATGGAAGTGTCAACCCACTGTGTGGCGGCAGTGAAGAAGGCCAATTCCCAAGGGGACTTAAACATAAAACAGCCAACATTATAAAGCCATTGTACAAAATGCTGGTAAGGCCGCACCTGGAGTTCTTGTCGCCGCAGCTCAAAAAAGACATTGTGGAACTGGAAAAGGTGCAGAAGAGAGCGACCAAAATGATGACTGGGCTGGGGCACCTCCCTTATGTGAGGAAAGGCTACAGCATTTGGGGATGTTTAGTCTAGAGGAAAGGCGCCTGACGGGGGACACAATAGAAATGTATAAAATTATGCAGGGGGTGGATAAAGTTGATAGAGGGAAGCTCTTTTCCCTCTCACGCAATACTAGATCCAGGGGACATCCACTCCAATTGAGTGTTGGGAAAGTGAGAACAGATAAAAATATTTTTTTACCCAGTGTGGTGTTAGTCTGTGAAACACCTTGCCACAGGATGTGGTGATGACATCTGGCCTAGATGCCTTTAAAAGGGGATTGGACAGATTTCTAGAGGGAAAAGTCCATTGCAGGTGACAAGTCTTTACAAGAGGATGTAAAATCTCCAGGCTTAAAAGGAAGATACAGTGGTGCCTTGCATAGCAATAGCATAGTGGTGCCTTGTATAGCGACAAAATCGCTTTGCGACGGACTTTTTGCCATTGCAAAAGCAATTGCTTTGCGATGGTCCCTATGGGGGAAACTCGCTTTGCGATGATCGCAGGGAAGCGATCATCGCAAAGCCCCCATTTTCGGCCAGCTGATCAGCAGTTTCAAAATGGTTGCCAGGTAAACAAAATGGCCACCCGCTGTTTTCAGGCATGGATACCTCACTTTAGAGGCACCAAAAATGGTGGCGCTATGGAGGATCTTCGCTTAAAGGTGAGTTTTTAGCCCAAATCGCATTTTAATGCATTTCTATGGGCTTTTTATTTTCGCTTAGCGATGTTATCGCTTAGCAGCGATTTTTTCTGCACGGATTAACATCGCTAAACAAGGCACCACTGTACCTCCAAATGCCAAATGCAGGGGAGGGGTATCAGGAGACAGGTCTCTAGGTGTCTTGAGCCTCGTGGCGCAGTGGTTAAACCGCTGTACTGCAGCCCAATCTGTGCTCACGACCTAGGGTTCAATCCCAGGTAGCCGGCTCAAGGTTGACTCAGCCTTCTATCCTTCCGAGGTCAGTAAAATGAGTACCCAGCACACTTGGGGGGGGGCAATGTGTAGCCTGCATAATGAACTTGTAAACCGCCAGAGAGTGTGTGAAGCACTATGGGGCAGTATATAAGCAGCACACTTTGCTTTGCTTTGTGTGCTCCCAGAGGCATCTGGTGGGGCCACTGTGAGATACAGGAAGCTGGACTAGATGGGCTTTTGGCCTGATCCAGCAGGGCTGTTCTTATGTTCTTATGACAGTCTGTCCTTTCCCAAAATTTGTCTTCCATTGGATTGCTTCAGTTAGACTGTAAGTGAGGGTGTGACTAGATGGGCATTTGCCCCGTGGTTTGTTCTGAGTTGGAGACAGGCATTCAGGAGAAAACTGGAGAACCATCTGTCAGATCTGCTTCGATTCCTGCATTGAGCAAAAGGTTGGACTTGATAGTCTTATAGACCCCTTCCAACTCAATCATTTTATGATTCTATGAATCCCACACACACTTCCCTGCAGCAATTCTCACTGAACTCAATGGGGCCTACTTCTGAGTGAGCATGTTGACAATTATGCTGTATGACTGAATTCGATAGATAGATAGATAGATAGATAGATAGATAGATAGATAGATAGATAGATAGATAGATAGATAGATAGATAGATAGATAGATAGATAGATAGATAGATAGATAGATAGATAGATAGATAGATAGATAGATAGGCAGGCAGGCAGGCAGGCAGGCAGGCAGGCAGGCAGGCAGGCAGAGTGAGTGAGTGAGTGAGTGAGTGAGTGAGTGAGTGAGTGAGTGAGTGAGTGAGTGAGTGAGTGAGTGAGTGAGTGAGTGAGTGAGTGAGTGATTAAGGGGCTAAATTGCTCCTTGAAGCGAGAGAGAAAATAAACTGGTACCATGGTGTAGCCGACCATAATGATTCAAAGAGGAAGCAAATCTGTACTACTCAAAATTCTTGGGATATTCGTCCTGGGATATAACCCACATGATGATGATTCAGTACAACAGAGGTGTGGAAAGTACTGAAAGAACTAGAAGACATTGCTCTCGTGTGACCAGGGCCTTAATGAAACAATATTCAGGGCAGTTGACAGAAATTCTACAAAGCATACAAGCAAACTAACATAATGAAAAAGAAATCAAGAAACAAATACAACAAATGCAAGAACAGAAAGGCAACCTAAAACTGACACCTGATAAATTAAGTCAAACCAAATTAAATGAAACATAGAAAAATAAACATAGACACACCAGTATAATATAGAATAATAAAAAACAACAAATATAAATATAACATACGGTGCTGTAGAATTAGCGTAAGATGTTGCCAAAAGCCCCCCTTAACCATTCTGTCTTCAATAGTCTTCCAGATTACAGAGGGAGACCGTCTAATTTCTAAGGGACATTTGTTCCCCAAGGAAGATGCCTCTGTTGAAAAAGGCTGATTTCTTGTATTGGTTTTCTTTATTTCCCTAAGGATAGGCACCCTCAATAATGAGGCCTAAGAAGAACAGATTGAATGGGTAGCTATTCTTGAGGAGAGGCACTGCGAGAGCTAACAGAGTGGTCGACCAGACCAGATGGGTGGGATATAAATCAAATAACTAACTAACTAACTAACTAACTAACTAACTAACTAACTAACTAACTAACTAAATAAATAAATAAATAAATAAATAAATAAATAAATAAATACCAAGGTACCAAACTGTTCAGGGCTTTGTAAGTCATAATAACTAACACACAATCAAACAATTTGATACACTTTTTGGCAAGATATAATTGTTCTGAGGAGCAGATCTAGTACCCTGGCCCACAAACATAGATAAATTATCATAATATATTAAATAAGTATGAATGTTTCCTCTTTATATATGAATTGCAGTGTATCTTTGCTTTATTGCTATGTTTCTCTTTGAATAGACATTATGTATAATATTGTCTGGTAGTTTTTTAAGTATCTTGTTAAACAAAGTTGTGACGATGTTGAATATGTATTAGTTTATGATGATTGTAGCATTGCTTTGCTTGCTTGTACTTTTCTTATTAGTTGCCCTTGTTTGGGGTAATAAGGGCATTTTACAAATTCAGAAGTAGTAGTGGGCTGCTCTTTGTAGCCTGGCAACAAAATCCCATGAATTCTAGAGAACAATTGACTATTTTATTTTACATCCTATTGTTCTCTTATTAACATAGATTAACGACTTTACATAGCATTCCAAAATTAAAAAAGCAGTTTTGTAAACACATACGAATAAGAATAAGCAGAAATGAATGCAGAATAAAAAGTTATGGACCCAATCGGTATTTCTGGTTGTTCCTGCATTTCCTAATACAATGAGAAACTAAATTTGCATTTTCCCAGTTGCATTACATACAGCTAGTTCTGTAAACAAATTTCCTGCAAAAATCAGGTCATTAATGTGAAAGAAATTGGCACACAACCTGTTACCATGCTAGGAGGAGGAATATCCAATCCACTGATTTGCCACATCTAAAATCACTACATAAATTAATATGATAATAGAAACAGAAAATATATAGTGGCGAAATTTTAAAAATCCAGCTTTCAAGAAAAGACTGAAACTTAAAAATGGCAGAAATTCTATCTGCTTGATACACTCAATTTTAGCTCAGGGTAGATTCTTCAAGACCACAGTTACCATGCTTCAGTCATACTGGGAAAGAAGACGATTAATTTATTATGTTTATACTCCATCTTCCAGAAAGTTCCTTCCTCACTTTTTTTTTTTAACCAACAGAAAACCTGTGCAACAGGTTGGCCTAAGTTACCCAGTGGAATTCAGGACTAAATTAAAGTCTTAACCTCAGTTTCTACAGTCCAAATCTAGTGCCTCAACAATTACATCACATTTTGTTAGCTGCTTACAATGTGGTGCTTAAACAAGACAAGGGATAACTTCGGAAAGTTATTGTTGATGCAGAAGATGTGGTGATTTTTAAAAAGGAAAAACTTCTGAACAGCTTTTCCTCTACATTTGCTCATTTAGCGCATACATAGATATTAAAGTGCATGCAGGTCAGTTTCAGACGTAATGAGAAACTATAGTTTCCTGCTCAATAACCATCAAAATAACACTGTTCTCACCTGCTGATATTTTCATTGCATGTGAAAATATGCAATGAAGATATCATTGCATATTCAACCCTTTTGCCCTATTTGATAGCTTATATTTTTCTCAACTTTGTTGAGAAATGCCTAATCATTTCATCAACCAGAGTGATTAAGCAGCCAGTCAACAATAGTCACCAGCAATGGCTGGATTTACTACAGAAAGACTAATGCACCCGGTGGGGGGGGGGAGCATATATAGACAGGAAGGGAGCATTAAAGATGTTCACTCTTCTCTCTCCTTTCATGAGTAATTTTGGCAGTCTTACAAGGCAAAAACACTGTCATCTTCCAAAAGAACAAAAATGTCTCTCTCTCTTTTTTTCACCTACACACACTTAAGCTTAGTTTCAATAGAGCTATCTAACAAGTCTCATTACAGTATTATTCTGTCTAATAGCGGAAGGCTCCCATTTGTCATTATCTTTAATTAAAAGATCAGAAGCAATGGTTTATGGGCAGACTTGAGCATATTCCAAATGTCCATGAGTTCAAACTGTGTTTCATACCTTTTCCTGGATTTGTAAATCCTGTTCAGTAAAGTTTTAGACTAATTTCAGAGAACATATATGGGATCTGGATGGGAAATGTCCAGGATGTATTAGGCTGACATCTGATTATGAATTGGGTTCATAATTTTGGAGTGTTCAAGGGTCAGTGTCATATGTCTTGCAAGGAACAAACACAACTTCAAACTGAAAACTAGTAATTGTAATAAGGGTCTGTCTCTGAATATCTAAAAGCTACTGCCAGGATAGAGTTTAAATGGCATAAAATGTTAGGAACACATCACATCTGAGATCAGTGTAGTTTCCTAAGGAGAACGGAAGTTATTGGTAAAGCCTCGCATGCCTTATGTCCAATGTGCCGATTCTGGCCATATGCCTGGGCTATTTGCAGAGTTCAAACCCAGAGTGCTCTTTTAAGAGCACTCTTTCAGCCCCATGTTCATACAAGATGACACCAAGACGTTTGTGGTTGTGGCGCCTGTGCTCTAGAATGTTCTTCCTGCTGATAGCTGAGGAGTGCTTGAACATCTTCAAGAGAAGTGTCAAGATGTCATGTGGGTCAAATTGCAAAAATGGGTACAAGGTTAAGAATCTGTAGTTATCTTCAGGCATTTTTCAAAAAAAAAACTGGGGTTAATTTGAAAGCAAGAGCACAGGAAGAGTTCTAGGCTCTTCCTGTCGCTGTCTCCATGGGCGGTGACAGGAAGAAGCCTAACTTTAACCCGTTGTGCGCATGGCGAAGCAGTCTCACATGCAGCAGAGTGTCTCCTCTTCAGACTCTCCTCTTTCACATGGAGAAAGCCACAGGCAGGAAAGCGCCTAGGTTAAAACTTTCTCCCTACTAACGCTTTCAAATTCTCTCCTTAAAAAAAAAGAAAGAAAGAAACAGCAGAGTTTCTGTTTCATAGAATAATTGAGTCGGAAGAGCCATTGAAGTCCAACTTCCCATTCAGTGCAGAAAGTTTCAATCAGTTCTTCACTAAACTGTGAGCAGAATTACAAAAAACAAAAGATCCCTAGATATGTTGCCTCAAACTACCCATCTCCAAGTTTCAAAAGGCAGAAAGGGAGAAGGGTTGGGTATTGCCTGTGACGGTCCTCAGTTTTAAGAGATGGGCCATAAATTCCAAATGGCTAGCTGAAAAAGAGCTTGAAACCAACATGCATGCTGCAGCTGTTTCCATCTAAGAAGTTTGCCTGGCTTCTACACCATCAGCCATGTGAATCTAGGACATTAAAAACAGCATGTAGGTTTGGAATTGCCCATAAGAACTTGATGCACATCCTTGAAGATGATGATTTATCATTGAAAGCTTTTTCTTTGTTTTTTTGTTTTGTTTTATATATATATATATATATAAATGCAGGATACTTTTAATTGACCATTAAGAATATATATCCTTAATTTATATATAAATATTAATTTTAATGGTCAATTAAAAGTATCCTGCATTTATATTGTTTCCACGACCATGTGGGCTTATCCTGATTTTATGATTAAATGCTGCTAAAACCGTGTCAAATATTTATTTAGCCAAGGTGAAGGCTATAAGAAAAATCTTACTTTGCTCTCCAGATAAGCAAAAACCCAGGACCATCAAGCTGAGTTCCGCATCATACGCAATTTATCTGGGATTGGTCACAATGACAGGCCTTCCAGTAGCATCTCCTGTGACCAATTTGCAGCCTTTTAAAAACATAAAGTCGAGGCCACCTGCTGAGACCTAGGTGTCTCCTCTTTATCAGTAGGTTGTGCCAAGATGTCCTGCGCATTGCCTTGCCTGGCAATCTTAACACAATTTCAGCCCATGATATCAGCAGAGGTTGACAGGGCCCTTGATCGCTGTAGGGCCACCACCTCTTCACTAGACCCTTGACTGGCCTGGCTCTTGAAAGCGGCCAGGCCATTAACAACTGAGTGGGTGGAGGCTATTATTAATGGGTCTCTCCTTGACAGCATGGTCCCCCTCACCCTCAAGGAGACACTCATTAAGTCAATCTGGAAAAAAACACAACTTGGTGGCTGATAATGTCCACAACTATCACCCAGTAGCCGATACAGTGGGGTCTCTACTTAAGAACGTCCCTACTTAAGAAGAATCCAACTTAAGAACAGCTCCATTTGCTAAATTTTGCTTCTACTTGAGAACAGAAATCCAAGATAAGAACAGGAAAAAAAACCTTTCCTGCTCTTTTTTTAACCTTAGGTCATCTTAGGTTAAAAAAATTTCTCCCCCTAGTGGTAGAGTACGTATTAACCAGCTTTGCATTAGTTCCTATGGGAACTAATGCTTCAATGTACAAACGCACCTCTACATAACAAAAAAACAGCCAGAACGGATTAATTGGTTTTCAGTCCATTCCTATGGGAAATTTTGCTTCAACTTAAGAACGTTTCAACTTAAGAACACCATTCCAAAACCGATTAAGTTCTTAAGTAGAGGTTCCACTGTAGTTTCTATGGACGAAAAAGAGCAGATACGGATTAAATGGTTTTCAATGCATTCCTATGGGAAATGCAGATTCAACATAAGAACTTTTCAACTTGAGAACCACCTTCCAATACGGATTAAGTTCTTAAGTAGAGACCCCACTGTATCCACTTCATTGGCAAGCTGGTGGAGAGAGTGGTGGCCGATCAGCTTCAGGCTCCCCTGGAGAAAACCAGTACCCTTGACCCATTCCAGTCCGGGTTCAGGCCGTGTCACTGCACGGAGACGGCATTGGTCGCCCTGCAAGATGACCTCTTGAGGGAGGCCGACAAGGGCAAAACGTCCTTGCTGGTCCTCCTTGACCTATCAGTGGCCTTCAATACCGTGGACCTCGGTATCCTCCTGGGGAGGCTCTTGGGGTTGTGGATCGGTGGTCAGGCCTTGGCTTGGCTTTGACCCTTCCTGGAGGACCACCCTCAGAGTTCAGCTTGGGGAGATGCTGTCCGCTCAATTGTGGAGTCCCGCAGGGGTCAATCATCTCCCCAATGCTATTTGATATCTTTATGAAGCCACTGGGGGTGGTCATCAGGAGTTTTGGAGCTTTGTGTCACGCAGATGACACTCACCTTTCTCTCTCCTTCCACCCTTCTGCAGCACATCTGTCCCATCCCTTGAGTGCTGCCTGGATGCGTCGCTGGGATGGATGAGGGAAAACAGACTGAGGCTGAATCCAGACAAGATGGAAATCCTGTGGGTGGGGGCCCCCAATGTCTGTGGTCTGGGTGCCTCCCTGTTTTTGGGGGGCACTCTTTCCATGAAGGATGAGGTGTGTAGCTTGGGCATGCTTTTGCACCCATCACTATCAATGACATCACAGGTAGCGTCTGCAGCCTGATCTGATTATTTCCATGTAAAGCGGATCACCCAGCTACATCCCTATCTTGACACCGAGTCCCTCACCACGCTGGTTCATGCGCTGGTAGTCTTGAGATTAGACTGCTGTAATGCCCTCTATGTGGGGCTTCCCTTGGGACTGCTACAGAGATTGCAACAGGTCCAAAACGTGGTGGCCAAACTACTGCGTGGGGTTAGAAAATACCAACATATTTTCCCCATCTTGGCCCCCTTATACTGGTTACCTGTTCACTTTCATACCAGTTTCAAGGTGATGGCACTAACCTATATGACCCTAAATGGTTTGGGACCTCAATATCTAGCCAAGTGCCTCCTTCCATTTATGTCTGCCTGTCTTGTAAAATTGTTGCAGGCAAGGCGGCTGAGAGTTTTGACCCCAAGAGGGGCCCGGAAAACAGCAACCAGAAATTGGGCCTTCTTGGCGGTGGCCGCACAACTGTGTAATACCCTCCCACCCGAAGTTTGCCCGGCCCCTTCACTGAGAACTTTCAAAAAGCTATTAAAAACCCACCTATTTGACGCAACAGTGCCCCGATAATATAACATTCAACATACCACCATATTTTTATGTTTTTAATTGCAATGTATTGTACAGTACTCCTGTTTCTACTGTATTTTATGGTATTTTATTTTGTGCTTTTAAATTTATGGATGTCATTTTATTTTATTATTTTATTGTTTTCTCCAATTGTTGTAAACCGCCCAGAGTGGCCTTGGCTGCCAGATGGCCGGTAAATAAATAAATAAATAAATAAATAAATAAACAAACAAACAAACAAACAAACAAACAAACAAACAAACAAACAAACAAACAAACAAACAAACAAACAAACAAACAAATGTGCCCATCTTAGTGTCAGTGATCATTTTCCTTGATACTATGCTGTACATTCACCTTCAGCTAGAAAATCAGCAGTTCTTGACTCATATGTTCCTATTGATCAAATTCATATCACTCTTTCCTGAACTGCAAGCTACTTTGGTAATCATAGTGTTCAGTAGACGCTCCTATGAACCTCCACTTCTATATTTTCCCCCCTGTTCTGCTTGCTTACTCTTAGCTGGCTGACTCCTTTGTTCCAGCTTTCACTGAAACCTTCACCTTAGTGAAGCCAAACGCTGCTGTCACTATTCCCTCCCTCTCTGGAATGCAATGGCTACATAAAAGAACAAGAAACATTTCGTAGCCCAAACTCTTGCTGGGTCGCTAAACGATCTTGCTCCTTCCAAATGTTTTGTATAGAGATCTCTGCCACTGCCACAATTTGGTATCGTAGGTAACATGATTTTGGCAGGACATAGTGCATATATTTCCCTTCAAAAGTAATTTAACAGAAATATGCTTCACATTCCCTGCCTTTCTAGTAATCCCTCTGATGAACTCAATAAGCCACATTAAAGCACAATTTCTTTAAGATGACACCAGCCATCATTATTGATTTCACTGGCTTGTTTATTCATATGTTTAATCGCTTATGTTAATAGCATTTTAATCCACATCTCTGTTGTATGTGGCTGATAAACACTTTTTGTGTGGCTGTAGTGACATTTTTCAGCCATTATTAGTCATCATCAGCCAACCAGGTCATCCATTCATTCTTTTGAAATGCTCATTGCCTTTTCATGCAAACAGACGAACTGGTGTTTTTGTTTAGATGTAAAATGGAAGAATATTTGTAGTATGAGAAAGTAATGCCATCTTACCTGAAATGCAACCTTTTTTAAAAAAAAAAATATTTTTTGTTGCTAATGACATCAAGAGGTCCACTGCTAGGCAATGTTTAATTCCAAGAAATGCTGTTAGAACTTTATCTGTGAATATCAGTTCATTTTCATGAATATTATCTACAAAATATCATCTGCAGAGTCTGAGCTAGGTGATGTAGCATAGCCCCCACTTCCTGCTAGTTGTTTAGTCAGTATACTAATTTTAGGAAAAAATTGAATTGGTTGGATAGGTAGTATTAGACAACTGAGATATCTATGTAGTCCATAAACATAGAAGCTATCTGCTATTGTAACTGCTAGAAGATGCATCAAGGATAATTTCTGGGATTCAGAGAGCCATAATGAGTCCATTCTCATGGACTGGCATAGCTTGGAACTTTGTCACTGTTAATTCTTAAAACTTCAGCATTATCACTTAAGTTTTCATGCGTATATAGTGCATGGGGAGGGAGATGAAGATTGGTTCAGTTTGTATTATGTAATGGCCAGACAGCTCTCCTCCTTTATTTTATTATGAAGATACCAAGAAAGAGCCGCCCCTTTGGACTTTTGGTACTTGCTTTGCAGAAGTGGGATTTATCTACAAAAGCTTGCATAGTGTATGATTTTTTAATTTTCTTATAGATAAAGGTATCACCTGTTCTTGCATTTATATTTTGTAATGGCCACACAGTTGCCCCCTTTTATTTCAACGGTTTGGTTCGGTTAGCACCAGACTGTGCCACAGGGCAGTTGAATTCGGAAGAGAAAACGTAAACAAATGTTCAGAACTTACTGCTTATTAGACCAAGCAAAGCCTGGTGAATTCAAGGCGTGTGCCCTATCAATTAATCACATAGATTGATGGTGCGCATTCTGAAGCACCATGTATCTAAAGGGGACTCTGACATTGGCAGGTAGTTCTCTTGGAGATATGAAAGCCCTTGTCTTCAGAACTGTCTGAAAGATGACATTTAGGGCTCTATTTTAAAGTTCACAACATCAGGTTAATCTCTCTTATAGAATTACTAATTGCTCTGAATTCGCTAGTGTTTTTTAATACAAGTTCATGACAATTATATAAGCAGAACCACAAATAAATCTGTGACTGTCTTCTCTACACTTGCTTAGAGATGAAACTTGTGTTACAATTGGTTGAAATAAACTAGTCTTCACTAAAGAATCATTAGCCTGAAGAGGTAAACCATCAGCTCAGTATTTTGTTTTCTTTGTATCATCTCAGGGTGCAATCAGATGGTCCACTGCGAGGATAGACTGGTTCACTCCTTTTGCTGGTTATCAGATGACACAATTGCTACAGCAAGCCTGCCTGTCCCCAGAGCATTCCTACACATCCCTTTCTAGTCCCTATCAAGGGCTACTGTGCTTTGTTTTGTTTTTCCTATGTGGGTAGAATTGATTCATTTTGGTTCATTTCCAGAATATACAATCACTGGAAGTGAACCAAAACAGAGCTTACAGATTCAAATTATCTTTCTGCTTTAAGTTTCCCAGCATAGTTAACTGGCTTAAGAAGACAGCATAGTTACTTCATGATACTGGGAAATTAAATGAACAAACAAATTCAGTTCACTGCAGAGCACACATGCCTTTGCAGAATACACAATATAAAATCAACACAGTACAATACAATATAAAAGAAATTAAATTAAACTTCTAATAAAACTTACAGATTCTAAAAAATTAAGGTACATCTACACATCTAAGCAAAATCTTTAATCCATCTAGTAGAATTAACTAATCAAAGAGTTCCTCTGATCCTGCCTGCATGGTCAGAGGAAGGAAAGTTTTTTAAAAATTATCCCTGTTAGGACAGCACTGATGTGCTATACCATTTAGGAAAAAAAATTAAAACCTTGCTCCTGGACGTGAGAGGAGATAGAAGGGGTAAGGAGGGTGCTCCCCGCTTTCTTTTCCTAAAGGAGATGAACATGCTGGTGTTTGCAGAAGTTAAACTTAAGGTGCATACACCATTTTGATGAAAGGATCATACTAAATGGCATACTGGACCCCTATGTGACCTTAAGCAACTATATTTAGCTTAATCTGGCTCAGTCCAATTGAGGCATATAGTCAAGCTCTAAGTCAGGAATACAGTGGTGCCTCAACCTACGACCTTAATCCATTCCGAAATGATGGTTGTAACTTGAAATGGTCGTAAGTCGAACCACCATTTCCCATAGGAAGGCATTGGAACATGATTAATCTATTCCGGTGGGGGAAAAATACCAAAAACCCCCACAAAACACCCACTGCAAGCCCTGTCGGAATGCGTCAGGGTGAAAAAAAAATTACCAAAAAAAATGCAAGCCCCATCGGAAAGCGCTGGGGTCAAAAAACAAACCCAAACACACCAAAAAAATCACAGCACAGAAACATAACCCCCCTAGCCCAAACCCATCCTGCAAAACCCTGTAAATGTACTTATTCAGAAACAGAAAGCAGCACAAGGCAGTCTGAAGCCTCCTCCGACACACACACTCTATCTAACCTTTGGGGCAAAAGAGCTACAAAGAAGCAAGCTCTCCGCTGACCAATGGTTAGTACATTTGAATTCCCTGCCTTTTCCCCCACCTTTTTTCCTGTCATAACTCGAAGCTCCAGTCACAAGTCGAAGCAAAATTTTGCAGCCAGAGCTGGTCGTAACTCAAAATAGTCGTAAGTCAGGACAGTCGTAAGTCGAGGCACCACTGTACAAATTTGCTCTCATTCTCTCATGCTCTTTCCTGCAAGGCACATTCTCTGAAACTCAAGATATCTACTTAAGCAGGAAACATGGAATTAGTTAAAAATATATTGGCTTTCTATGCAAGCCAGTGTGGAATTGTTCTTTCCCTTTTTCTCCCACACCATACACCTTTTTCCCATACAAAATTATTTTTTGCACTGACATTTACTTATATCCATTTTAAAATGTATTTTCTTGGAATTTCTTGTTAGATTAATCTTCATGTGCAAAGACAGCATGTTTGTAAGCTGTCACCTTATATTCTTGGAATATTGCACATGACTTTTGTTGACAGTTACGCCCACTGGTGCTTGCAAAAGTTAAACTCAAAGCATGCTACCTTTTAATATTTTTTAGAGCTGACCTTAAATGAAGTCTTTTTAAATATGGATGTGAAACACTTTAAACAGTGGACATAATTTTCAGGCTAGGATCAATCTGTAGTGGGACTGTCTATATAGGTTCTTTTATGGAAAATTCCTTATAAAATGGGATTTCTCAGTAAGTCACTCTCCCCCCCCCCCCAAGATCCATTGTACAATGTAACCAAGAAGGATGCTAAGCTATAACTTCCCACCCCTGCCTATATTCCATTTTTTTGCTGGTGCAATTAGTCATCTGTGTTCCCCTCTCACCTGCTGGAGATGCAGGAATCTTAAGGTGGGCTAGTGGCAAGGACAATAGGATCTTCTAGATTCTTTTGAAGCTGCACCTCTATCACACTTTTGAGCACAGTTCAAGGATCATGATGGATGGCTAACATGTTTTGAAGATTTAAAAATAAAAATAAAAATTCTTAGAATTCTAAACACCTCATTAACACTATTATTTTCTCACCAAAAACAACCTCAACAGCACAACCTTATGCCATAATACGCGCGTTTGCCAGTCTTTACACTTTTACCGATAGGTCCGTAGGGTGCAACATGATGGATACTGCACAATTGCTTTAAAATTAAGCAATGCTATAATGATTAGAATGTTAATGAAGCAAGAACAGAATAATGTAAACTGTACTGTTAAAATCTTTCCCCAAACATCCACAATACTCACACCATTGTGCACATGTACGCTCTCCCACTGCTTCACGCATGTGCCTGAGAGCATGCACACCTGCAGGGGGGCCCCCACCTTCTTCAGAGGCTCAGCCAGTCCACGGTCCCAAAACAGCTGGGGACCACTGGTCTACAGGATACCCTCTTGTGTACTTGTTTAAAAAAAACAGCCCTGATAATTACTTTGTGTTTGAGTGAGAAGTGTTTACTGATGAAAAAAGGAGTCAGCTTCTGGGATTTTCCCTTGCTTGCTGTCCCTTTGTGAATGGCAGTGAGCACAAGAGAATATACTGTAGACTACACTGACTGCTGCTGTTGGTGTTGCCAACATTCAGGCTGCACTTTGCTATTTCAAATTTGGCATGCTTTTTCCTGCTGGCAACATGGGAATGTACTGTGTAGCAATATCCATTCATTTCCTAGCATTTTGAACCATGGGTACAGGAGCACATTATCCTACCATTATAAACAAGAGGTTTTTTTTTTTTAAGAATTGAATGAGTCCTAAGTATCTGTTTCAGACTGTAATATCCTTGAGACAGAGACCTAGCATATCTGTTTTTTGTAAATCTTCATGAACATGTTCTTGTTGTTTAGTCATTAAGTCGTGTCCGACTCTTCGTGACCCCATGGAGCAGAGCACGCCAGGCCATCCTGTCTTCCACTGCCTCCCAGAGTTGGGTCAGATTCATGTTGGTTGCTTCGATGACACTGTCCAACCATCTCGTCCTCTGTCATCTCCTTCTCCTCCTGCCTTCACACTTTCCCAACATCAGGGTCTTTTCCAGGGAGTCTTCTCATGAGATGGCCAAAGTATTGCAGCCTCAGCTTCAGGATCTGTCCTTCCAGGGAGCACTCAGGCTTGATTTCCTTCAGAATGGATAGGTTTGATCTCCTTGCAGTCCAGGGGGCTCTCAAGAGCCTCCTCCAGCACCACAATTCAAAAGCATCAATTCTTCGGCGGTCAGCCTTCTTTATGGTCCAGCTCTCACTTCCATACAATATGAACATAGACATTGCTAAGCAAACATATAATACTGAAGGAAGACATCCAATAATGAAGGTGTCATACTTCCATAGCTAGATTATGGGGCTTATATTGAAGTTTAAACCGAGTCCAGGCTCATGTGAATACAGACACAGAATGTGTTGTTAGGAGCTCATTACAAGGACATGTAAATCAACTGGTCCTTGTTCAGAATGTCTTCCCCAAAGTAACCAACTTTCACTTTTCTCGGATAACAGCACAATGTTTCCCCTGTGAGTTCAAGGGGCACTTCTAATTTTAGAAATTAAACCCTAAGAAATAGTCAAACTGTAAAATATATGGAAGTTCAAAATACTTGGATGGGGTATTGGGCTGCAGGATTCTTTCAAACAAGTTGTAATCTGATTTACTAAGTTACAAAAGGGAAATTAAAATTAATTCCAACATGACTGTGCCACAATTTAATAGAAACAGGCTGCAGCTTTTAAATCTCTGATTTCCAATATGCCAGCAACTATTACTTCTTAAAGTTTAAGATTTTATTTGCAAAATACAAATTAGAAATATTGTTCAGTGGTATTCTTTGCATGATCTCCATTTTTTTAAAAAAAATGATAAAAAGCTCCACCACTCTTCATGGCATAATAAGGTTATTATATAACTATCAGTGTTTCGGGGGCAGGAGAGCTACAGGCACTAGATTTCACCTCATTTCGTTTAGCTTAAATATTATGCAACATACTGATTAATGTTGTTGTTTAGTCATTAAGTCGTGTCCGACTCCTTGTGACCCCATGGACCAGAGCACGCCAGGCCCTCCTGTCTTCCACTGCCTCCCGGAGTTGGGTCAGATTCATATTTGTCGCTTCAATGACCCTGTCCAACCATCTTGTCCTCTGCTGTCCCTTTCTCCTCTTGCCTTCACACTTTCCCAACATTAGGGTCTGATGTTGGGAATAATTATTATTAATACTGATTAATACCAGACCAATAAAATCATCCTAACAATCTGGTTAGAGTCTTTTGTCTACCCAGATGGCCCGCAATGTTAATGTGTGGCAATTTCAACAATGAACTAAGACCGTTTTATGGAGCCAACATTTGTTCCACTGCTTTTGCTTTTTAGGCTCCAAATTTTGACACAGATGGCATAAATTAATTTTTTTTTAGCATTTATTTAGAGAGCTTAAATATGTGGTTTTGCTCTGGCCATCAGGCTC
The DNA here is from genome assembly GCF_051106095.1 of Pogona vitticeps. Taxonomy (NCBI): domain Eukaryota; kingdom Metazoa; phylum Chordata; class Lepidosauria; order Squamata; family Agamidae; genus Pogona; species Pogona vitticeps. The sequence goes on along the minus strand of NC_135792.1, from coordinate 11,187,868 downwards.
TTCTACATTTGCAATTCTGTCAATATAACTCCTAAAAATTGCAGACTATAAAATATTTCCCCTGCCCATATTACTTTTAAAAAAGAGAATATCATCATGCTGGCAAAGAATACTTTAAAAAAATATGGCAGAACGGAATAAATTTGGCATCTAATTCAGTCCAAAAATCTATAATTTTTAAACAATATTACCATTTGGAAAAAAAATAATTTGCTGCATAATGTAAACATTACTTCGACTCTGAGAAAAATCAATGAATAATACAGTACATGTTTTCTACCTAGGTGTGTAACAATGCTCCTTTTTTCTTTTTCTTTTGCTTCAGGATAGAGGGAAAGGAGACATACACACTCATGGAACAGAGTTAGGTCCTCCCTCCCTCCCACGCCTCTTCTTTAAATCACAAGCTCTTGATGGAACTTTTGCAGATGGAAAGGGAGAAAGAAAGGTGCAGGTAACAAGTCACCTGAAGAAGAATTGAAAAGGGAAAGGAAAAAGAAAGATGTGTGGATTTGATTTCAGGGTATAAGACCAGTCAGAGTTTGTTTTTTTTAAAGGTACAACTGCCTTTTTTTAAAAAAATCTTGAGCATTAAATCACTTTGGGGCTCCATATAAACAATGACTCTTAATGTCTTATGCATACAGGAAGATGATTGTGGGAGGTATTGGTAATAAAAATGTGCATTCCAGCCAATTTTATTTTTATACTGTAGTTGCATTAAAGAGCCATTGATGCTTAAAGCTGCATTTTCCTTCATGGATCACAGGGCATGTCCCCACTGGTGGACTAGCTTGCTCCTTGGATTTCTTTTGGCACTGCTTGGTTTATGACATCCACATGTGTTCTCACTCAGAGCGATCAATCCAGCAGGGCTACAGTTTTTCAGCGTGATTTGGAGTGCTCCTAATTAGCTCATTCTGTAGCTCATGCAGATGATTAGTCTCCCGCAAAATAGAGCTGTGGATGATGTTATCTGAGGTGACCAGCCTTTTTTGGTGGATGGAGACACTGAAAGAGACAACACTCCTCCTTTATTTTCTCCCATTTAATTTTTTTAATACATATTTTCCTATTTACAGTCATGCCTCACTTAACGATTGCCTCGCTTAACGAGGAAATCACTATACGATTAGGTTTTTGCGATTGTTTTTGCGATCGCAAAACGATGTTTTAAATGGTTTTTTTTTTCATTTAACGATGATCAGTTCCCTGCTTTGGGAACCGATTTTCGCTTTACAATGATCAGCAAACAGCTGATCATCGGGTTTCAAAATGGCCACTGGCTGAAGAAAATGGCCTCCCCCGCTGTTTTCTAGGATGGATTCCTCGCTTTACAGGCACCAAAAATGGCCGCCGTATGGAGGATATTCGCTGGACGAGCAGGTATTCAGCCCATTGGAACGCATTGAATGGTTTTCAATGCGTTTCAATGGGTTTTTACATTTCGTTTGACGATGTTTTCGCTCTACAGCGATTTTGCCGGAACGAATTAACATCGTCAAGCGAGGCACCACTCTATGTAGTGCTATTCTAGGTAAATGAGTATTATGTGTACCACACTAGGTCGACGCTTTGCTGTTTTGCTGTGTCACTTACTCTATTTAAAAAAGAGAGGAAGAAAGTCGCTGCAGCTCACTGAATGATGGCCACAGGAAAAGGCTTGGAAGGGGGAGAGGAGTTTAATTAATCAAAAGGGGGGTCCGAGTCGTCCATTTGAGTGGTCCAAAGACCTGCTTGAACCATTCTCACGGGAGAAAAAAAAATCTATCACCGCGAATGGAAGGATTGCTCAAGTGAGAGATTAAACAGTTTGTACTGAAGATAAAAACTTTTAAAGCATGAACCAGACCACCCCAACTTCCTCTGAGATGCTCTAAGAATAGAGGCATAAGCAATGAATCTTGTGCTTGGAAGAGACCAAAACTTCAAACAACAAAACTTCTTGTCCTCTGGCAATAAGCAGCAGATTGCCTTCTTCAGTTGCATTTGCAAATTTGCCCGATGGAGTGCAGGGAAAATGCTCCTTGTCAGCCCTATTACTATCTCCAACCAGAAGCAGACTTTAGAGATACCCTCTGATTAGAAGAGGAATTGCTTAACTATTGAAACATTTGAATGTCAAGCAGAGCATCTCTCACTTCCAGGAGAAGGCATATTAGCTTGACTAAACTCAGGATTTCTTTTAAGTCTGATTTCACAAACCTGTAAGACTATCTCAGTCTCTTCTTTGAAATAGTAATATGGTTTCTGTTCTAATTGCAGGATATCTTTAATGCCTGTTTTGCAACATCAGTAATCTAACATTCCAAGCCACTTTTTCCTACAAACAAGGATGATCTCAAGCACAGAAAGGTAGCTGAGGAAGAAAATAGGTTCTGATGTGTCAACAAGCCCAACATCATATATTAAAGCTAAATGGCGTGATTATTTCAATTTTCTAGATATGGTTGTATGACATGCCCGTAGTTTAAAAGAGTGTGTGTGTGTGTGTGTGTGTGTGTGTGTGTGTGTGTGTGTGTGTGTGTGTGTGTGTGTGTGTGTGTGTGTGTGTGTGAGTGAGTGAGAGAGAGAGAGAGAGAGAGAGAGAACTATGAGGCAGTATAGTTCCAGTTCCAACAATACATTCACTTGGCACCACTTAGGTGAATTCAAAACAAGTGGAATGTATTTTATAAGGAGTACCGAAAAGATGCTACTTCTCTGAATGACTCCATTTCAAAACACAATTTGCATTACAGGTTTGCTTTCCATTAAAATCAATCACTTGCACAATTAAGCTGATGGTCGCACCATTTTTGCTGTTATGAACTAAAGCATCTAAAAATATATTGACATATGCCTCCTATACAATGACACAAATTAGGCTGACAGGGCACATGCCTAAATGTCACCAATGGGAGAATATCAATTACTCTTTCCGTAAGCTACCTTATTTTCATACCCCTTAAGGCACTGTATAGAGTTTCATTGCATTGGGGGCATACAGTAATCAATGTTTGGCATGTTGCATTCAATAACACAGCTACATTTTAAGTTTTGCACTTTTTTTACAATAAATATTGATATATAACAAATTACTTTAAAACATTCATTGGACTTTTTGTTTGTGGTATATACTGTATTTGCTCGGCAAATAAGTGAACTAAATATTGTTTGTTGCAAAACAGATGTCAGATAAAACTATGCCATATGTGCTATTAAACACTTAACCCCCTCCCCCTCCTTGTTCTTTTTTTTTTTTTACAGTGAAAAGCAAGATATATTTTCAGAACTGAATGTATTTGGCTTTACAAGGATCTGAAGCATGAAAGCAACATCTTTAAATATTTTTAAAACCTGCTGTGATCGTGTAATTCAGTTTTGAAAGCTAAATCTTAGCAGGTTTTTTTTAAGGTTATCATGAAATAAACTGAAAGGAAAGATCCAAAAATCTTCCCCATAGAGAAAGCAAGCAGTACTTTAGTTTGCAATCTCCTTCCGGCCGTACCTATAGTTTTCCTTTTATTTACACTCCTCTGTAAAGTGCTGCATACAGTGATGCAATTCTAGGTTTCTTCCTTTTGGAAATAAATCCAAAGAAGTTTCTGGGTATTGATGTTCCTTTATAAAAGATAAATTAAAAAAAAACCAAGCAACATAACTGCATACTACCACACGACACACAAAAATAGGCAGGGTAAAATCTCCTGTCTTCATCTGTAAAGTCTGCTTCCTAGTAAGACTTCTGTGGATTCAACTTACGTGTGAGAATGTCAATGACAAATCAGCAAAATTTATTTATTTATTAAATTTCTACACTGCCCTTCTAGTAGCATACTACTACTCTGGGCAGTTTCCAACTTAAGACATAAACATAAAAGCTCACAATAGTATAAAAGGAGATTAGGCATCCTTCAGTCTCGAGAGACTATGGTCACGTGCTCTGCATGGAGGTCTTGGAACAGCGTCTAGTGTGGCTGAGAAGGCCAATTCGAGAGTGACCATCCCTTCCACACTGAAGACAAATACAATCTGGCCCCTGTCCAGCTCCCTGATATTGCTGGTTTCGGGGCTGCCTCTTTGCCTCAGCCTGCTGGACAAGGGTCTCTTCAAATTGGGAGAGGCAAATTCTCAAATAACCCAAGAAGGTGACGGTGGACCCAAAAGCACGATCAGCATATACATGTAAGCAGACAAGGGGACTCATCGCAGGAGTCGCTGTCAAGTTGGACTTACATCACACCAGCGATTCGACTCGGTTCCCCCCCATGACTCAGACCTGAATTGTGACTACACACCTCCCTTTTTTCTGGGGTAAAAAAGCTTGTTTTGACTTGGACTTGAAGCTTGGGACTCAGGACTCAAGACTTGGACTCAAACCTTGAACCAATGGCTCAGACTCAGATGTGGAACTCAGACCCAAAGACTTATCAACATCCTAGCACGTGCAGAACAAGAATTATAAAGAGATGGTGTCCTGGAATACTTACCTGAAAAGTCATATTTTTATAAATTTCTAAATTTTGGGAGGGAAGGGGACTGGCACACGTCCACCAGCAGTACTACATTCCACAAGGAAGTGGTCACCACTGCAAATGCTGTAGTCATAGACATGCTAGCCTCGCTCAGGGTGGTCAAGCTTGGGAGATGCAGGTGGTTCAGGCAGTAGATCTCAGGGAGAGGGAACAAATTCCAAGAACATTCACGGCTTTGTATGTCAACATTAGCACCTTGAATTTTGACAGAAGCATACAGGCAACCATTGCAAATGGACCAGGATCAGGGAGATATAATCATATCTCAAAATCCCCAAGACCAGCCTGGCTGCTGTGTTTTGCACCTGTCGCTGCTTGTGTACTGTCTTCAAGGGAAACCTCATGTAGACAGCAGTATAATAGTCAATCTTCAAAAATTACCAACCCATGAACTAGTGTTATTATGGACATCCTGTCAAAGTAGGGCCCAGGTGTGCAATCTGCCTAAGTTGGAAAGGGGAGACTTGGCCATGGCTGAGATCTGTTTCTCCATCATGAGAACCAGGTCCAGAAGCAAACCCAAATTACAAACTCAAATTATGAACAGTGTAATGAAATGTGTCACGAAGTTCTGAAACAACAAATTGGGGGGTGAGCACGTTGTATAAAAGAAACTGCTAAGAGCCCACACAGTGAAACAAAATCTGGTTGTTTAAAAATATTGATATTGGCATTAAAGGAAAATGCATTTATACCCACAAATGGAAATACAGTTTTTTAAAAAAAGGTTTAATGAAAGAAGGAGATGAAACAGTTGGTAAAACAATGAGATTCTGAAGCCAACCTCTTCAACCCATATGTGATTTCCTTCCTACTATCCATAAAAAATAAATTGGGAAACGGGCGGAGAGAAGAAGGGACTAAAAAAAAAAAGGCAGTTGTTTCATATAGTGGCCCCATCAGCATATTGGCCCTGCTGAACAGACTTATAAGCACTTTAGTATATTTTCTCAAACACATATGTGAATGTCCAGACTGCACGGTGAGACCAAACCCTCAGGTCTTTCCCATGCAGCTGCTGCCTTCCCTCCTTGATAAGTCACAGGAGAGAAATGGATCCTGTATTCAACTGAACCTTCAGTTCCACCAAAGCTTATTAAAGCTTCTTTAAAAATGTGATTGACAATAGTCAACAACCTATCAAACAACTGCTTGTCTGGCATTACTCTCTTCTGCTCCAATGTGCAGCTGAAGCAAAATATTATGGTAATACTTTTTTTAGAGTTAGAAGACCTTGGGTAAGTGAATCTTCCCTTATGTGCTGTTTAAATGGATCTTCATTTAAAAAAAATAGCTAGGAACATGTGATCTTGATAAACAAAAATATGTCCATATTATTTGTTTGTTTAAGTTTCTACCCTGTCTATTTAATCAGAAAAAAATAATAATTCAAATATTTTGACTATAAAAGATGCCTCAAGGCAATAAATTTAAAAATATATATGGGAAGAAATAAAAGAAAGGTAGCAAACATCGAATGCAATCAGTTACTCAATTTAGATTTCTTTTTCATTGTTTAAAATCTTATTTGATATCCAGATCAACACAACTGATCAAGTCTACATCCTGAAGAAAAGTTAAAACTACAAAAAGAACAATAATGAAGCTTGTCATTATTATTTACCTTGATTTGGACTGTTAAAGGCATTAACGACAGTAATGAGTCAAATACTGGCTCCTATCTAACAACCAGTTCTTTATATGTCATTTTAACACTGTACAAGCAGAAAATCCTTCTGGAGCTACCCAAATTTCTCTTTCGTACATTCTGCTGAGCTGAGCAAATAGGCGGAATCCAAATGTATGAAAAATTACCTATGTTCTTTTTTCTCTGCCACACTTCAGCTTCTATCTCTGATCAGATGTTGGATGCTGTCGGAGAGTGGTTCCCAACCTTGGGTAACCAGGGTGGACAACAATCAATGATTTTTAAAAATCAATTTGATTTAAAGTACAATTTAAAATTTTAAAAAATTAAATTTACATTGACAAAAAAAATCCAATTTTAAACATGTAAATTGTGACTTAAATTAATTTGATTGAAATTAAATCCACCCTCTGGGTAACCAAGATGTTCTTTGACTGCAAGTCACAGAAACCTTGGGCAGCAGATCTGATGATGAAAGCTTCTGGGAATTGCAATCTAAGAACATCTGGCTAGCCCAAGTTTGGGAACCACCATTGTAAGACTATCCCACAGTCCGAGTTCCTCACATCCCTTTCAATATAAGGTGGTAGATAAGGTGGTAGCATCACCGGCAATATGTTATATGCCACGTATTAATGATCTTAAGTGTCGTTTCCCTAATCCTTGCTAAAATCAATTTGACCAGCCTCCCAACTTCATCAAAGTGGGAAGAAGGTATGTCAGAGTTGTTTTGTAAATGTCTTGCCAGGGCCTGTGTGTTTCTAAGGTGAAATGTTTCATCTTTGTGATCAGGCTATGATATCTGGTACTTTTGTGAAAAATTAAAAGTTAAATGGAGCAACAGAGAACAAATCTATTTACAAAATATTTGAAGGTACATAGTCTTCTAGCACCTCTTCCTCTTTCTCCTATTCTTACTCTTGTTAAAGCAGGGAAAACACTATCTCTATTTTACAATCCTTGTAATATTTTTCACTGTATTCTAACATACAGTGTGGTCAATAAATTGTGTTTATGGAAGAAGTGAGCAGAGACAGGTTTTAGCAGAGGGAAACAAAGAAGATGATTACAAAAATCAGACTTCAAAATGCTAATCAGATTCAAAAAACATAAAACATGACAACTTAATGGTGTTTGATTAAAATGAGGGTGGGGAGGGCTATCCAAAGTTCTAAGTATCTGACATTGAATCCAAATACTTTTTTTAATTATAAGATATAAAATGCTCAGAATTTTCTCCAGAAAAAAAAATTAGACTTGGTAATTTATTTTTCTTGTTTATACAGTACAATTTGCTGATGAAAAAAATGTGCTAAACTTATTGATTCATGACCATAATTGTTTAATTATTTATCACTGCAGAATTATATTAGCATTTATAATAATGCAGATGTGCACAAAGGCTAAGGAGTCATATACAGCTTTTGTTTTCTGTTTGCTGTGCTGAAATTAGGTTGGTCTGGGTTGTGTGTGCACATTGCCTTATTTTAAGTGTTGCAGTTTTGCAGCCCTTTGTTTATTGGATTTGCAGCAGATATGCCAATAAGCTGTCATCACAAAAATGCTCTCGTATCGAATAAGAAAATCTATAACCAAAGCCAGCGCTATCTCCAAAAGAAATCTTTCCTGAGATTGATTCCTTTGTTATGATGGGCATTAAATCTCTCCCTGCACTACATATACAGCTGTTTGCTTCATCGTACCACCCGTAGCAAAGAAACAGCCCTTGTACATTTTGTATAACAACTACACCGCCACAAATAATTAAACTTCTGTTGCACAGAATTTCAGTCTCATATCTGCTGAAGTCCTCCGTACAAACTGGAGAAAGAAACAGACATTCACTTCATTTTTAATCTTCATTGGCTTTCATAATCTTGGACAAGACAAACCGAACCTTTTCCCTATGTTGCTTTCTTTGTGGGAAAGCTATTTCCACAAGAAAGCTACAAGACCGAAGGCTGACATGTGTCCCTTCCTCAAAAGCTGCTAAAACAGCTTTGCCACGGGCTTCACAAGAAATTTGTAACATCCAGTGCGTCTTTCCAGTTTCCTCTCCTCCAGACATTGATAGATATTTGCAGCTTTGCCTAACCTCTTAACACGGTCTTTTCACCTAACACTCTTTATCAGCAGTACCTTTTCATAATTAGAGTCCGTAGCAAAATACTTGTAACCTTGCTTAAGCAGATTTTTGGAGGGATCAAATCTCTGTTGAAAAAGGCAAAGTATACAAATGTTCTATTTTCCTACTATGCTTAACTAATTTGTTTTGCATTTTATCCTCAAGAAAGTGCAGGGTTTTTTTTTGGGGGGGGGGCGCAATGAGGATTGATTCATATCATCATAGAACCCTTTACATATAACCAGACCCATGAAGCATCTCTTTTCACAACTGGACTCCAGATGGGTGTAATCATCATTGTAAATGTGTTTAAACACTAGGTCTCTTCCAAGTAGGACATTTGTAGGGCCATACTCTGCCCCTCCTTATTCTACCTTGTTCTGAAGGAGCATGGGACATCCTGGAATTCACATTCACAAGCTTCTCCTCCTACCCTGATGCCGGAGTCAAGATGGACACTGGAAACAAGACAAGGTCTCTAAGCAAAACTGAAGTGAGATGGGGGAGATAATTTTTTTTTAAATGTCAGCCCTTTGAAATCGGGGAATTCTGCAGGGAAGACCAAGAGCTGCCTCTTCTGCTATTGCTGCTGGTGTCACCACCATCATCACCATGTGCACATCAATCACCTACCTCTCACTGTTGCCTCTGCACATGTATTTTTGCTTGTTGGAGTTCAATTTCCATTCATTTGTCTCCCTCTGTCTTTCGAAGGCAAGAGTAAATCAACAAAGTTGGCTAGATGCATAGACTGAACAATGAGGGACACTACAAGAGAGGTAGAGTGGGTGAGATGGGGACAGACATTAGCACATACACGCACATGGATCTCTCCTGCACAACAGCAAGGAAAAATTCTGCTGCTTCAGTAGGACAGTTTTACTGGTTCAACTAGTAGGAATACTGGCTGGTGGGTAACCTTTCAAATCAACTTTCAGACCAGCACTAGCCTCCCACCATCGGTCTTACTCCCACATAAACATGCTTCGGACTGAAATATTTGGGAAGGCCAACTATTCAGTATCTTATTCGAAATGGCAGCTTTAAGGATAGTGATGGTGATGGTGGTGGTGGCTATGATTGAAAGTTGGCAAGTTTTCTAACTCCAGAAACACCGAATATGTCAAACTGCGGGGCTAAAAACAGCTTTGCTTTTATCCACAATTTCCTGTTATTTTTGGTAGTTGATGGTCATGGACATCTTATAGCTTTTTATATCATTCATTCACTCACACACACTCTCGTTCACTTATTCATTCATTCATTCATTCATTCATTTGCTTTATATACCACTCCATTAGTGAAAGCACTACTCTGAGCAGTTTGCAGATTAAAACTTAAAATCCCACAGGACTTCACATAACAAATACATTCAACAATACGATGATTCACAGTTATAGGTCTAAAATTCATACCAACAAACAATGCCCACTCCACCAGTTCACTCTTGCCCCCCAATGAATAGGATTGGAGGTGGAAGGTGTCTGAGGGATTGCCATCCTGCCAATGGACGAATCTCCTGGCTCTGCCTGTTATTCCTGCCCAATCTACCAGTGGCTGCTGTGCCTTCCAACCCACCCATGACAGTAAGCAACAGCCCACGACTGAAGTCCTCATCATGGTAGTGAGTCTCAGTTTTGGCTTTAGAATTTCAAACTACAGGTAGGGGAGTCAAATGATTTCCTCCATGGGGAAAAAGATCCCTCTGTATTATTATATCTCGGAGCACAGGCTTGATTTGTGCAATTTCTTTCTTAAATCCTATCTATCGCAAGAGGTTCTACTAACAGGAAGCTTTGACTAAGCTAAGATGCTATCCAGCAGAATTTATGAACCAATGGTCTTCCAGATGTTCTTGTAGTAGTCTAATTCCTATCAGCTGCAGCTGGCCTGGTCAACGGTGAGAAATGAGAATGATAGGAATAGTGGATCATCATCATCTGAAGTACCACTTGTTCTAATATGTCTCATACCAGCTGCCCCCCGGTTTGGTCTCTGGCATTTCTCCCTCACATGTGTTTTCTACAAAAAAGAACAGTTCTTTACAGTTCACAGAGCACATATCTGAAAAACACTGTATGGTGAGGGAAAGAAAAGACCAAGCCAGAAATGCATTTTCACACCAATCAGCGCAATTCCATGGTCTTTTGTTCAGAATTTTCTTTTTGGTAGATCCTCCTCCCCATCCCCATCTCCACTTCTTCAAGAAACATTCCTTTCTCCAATAACCAAAGTGAATTTTAAAACCACATGAATGAAGAGACATAAATTGTGTCGGTGTTAGAAGACATTTGATGGGGCTACACTTACATTTTATGACTGATATTTAATGAAGAGAGTGAAGTTTTCTATTTGAAATTTCTGACTCTTCTTTGGCTCGCTGGTTTCTTTTCTTTAAAAAATTTGAGAAGAAAGCTCCATGGGATCAATCCAGGGCTTATATCGTTCAATATCCTGTTTCGCAGACTGATCATCCAGATGCCTCTCTCAGGCTCGCGTGGGACATGATCATGACAGCCTGTCCTCCCTTAACGCACCTCAGCATCTCAAAAGCACTCTGCTCACATCCTAGGGGGTACTGAGAGCCTTAACTACGTGATGTGTAAAGAAGTTTTTCCTTTTGTTTGTCCTGACTCCCCAGGACACTCACTTCATTATATGAGATGTGTCGTTTGATTCTGAAGGTGGGAGCACCGAGGATACGAGAACCTGCGGCCCACATCGATTTCAGAAGGGTATTAGAGTTGAAATGGGACTAGATATTTCATATCTTAAGATGCTCACTCAGTACCCTGGGACGCAGTCCATGTTCAACCTATGTAACAGAATTACAAGGTGCATTTCTTAAAATCATACAACTGTAGAGTTGGAAAAAGGCCTGTTTAACTTAGCTTTTCACCAGAGCAGAGGTTTTCTTTTTTCTTGGACTACATCATTCTGACTGAAAGTGTTAATCACGTGTTTGAAATGCGTCCTGTAATTAAACAACAGCAAAGTGCCTCTCGTTTTCCAGACTAGATTTCTCCACAAACATGTTCATTTTCTGTGTGAAAGGGGGGCAACCTGTAATTCCCAAGATGCTGCCCGAAATAATATAGTGCAGTGCAACCTGCTTCAGACTGAGCAGAGGGGAAATATTGCTTAATTCTTTATCTTCTGCCCATATATTTCCAATAAAAACATTACTTGCCAAGGTGCCTTTCTCTTTTCTAAGCTATTTCATCCTGGAAAAGAGATATTTGGGACCCCACATCTTTGCCTCTAGGTGGAAAATCAGATCAAAGGAGGTATCTTAAGTTGACCACTTGTGCCAGGGAAACGATTCATCGCACCTCTTCCAATGATTCCCACTCAACCTGGAAACACTATTATCTTTATTGAAAGTAGCATGATTACTCGGAGACAGCATTCTGGAGCTACTGTTTGTGTATAAGTTGACCCTTCTGAAGGATAGCCATGAGGATGGATAAGAAGAAAGACTGTTAAAATACATTTTCTCAATCAAAATTACACTTCTCCCTTCAATAATGCTAGGGTTGGGGGCACCAGACCCCAGTGTAGTTCAAAATTCATATATAACTCTTATGCCAACACAAAACATAAATACAAAGCATGAATAGACACACACACACACACACACACACACACACACAGAGCCTCTGACATACCCTAACACCCTCCTCAGCCACCACACAGAGCTGTCGTGACAGGAGAGGGAGCTGGCTGGGCCACCGACATCAGACCGGGGGCTGCCACATGGCAAACAACACAGCCCTAGGTAAGCCCGAGATCCACCTTTCTCATCCTAAAGATGAATAGAAGAACAGTATTTATTTATTTATTTATTTATTTATTTATTTATTTATTTATTTATTTATTTATTTATTCATTCATTCATTCATTCATTCATTCATTCATTCATTCATTCATTCATTCATTCATTTAGGAGGGAAAGTGTATAACCCAGCCCATGCTGCTCAGATCTACACAATTCAACAGAGAAGTGTACTGTTAAGGGGATTAATTGTCTTCTTACTGCTTAATTAGAACGATGTGGCTCCTAGGAGCCTCTGCCCCTTTTCATCCACACCTGCCTACTAATGATGTTCAAAAAAAATGAGAATTATTGTGGGAAACAGTCATGGATGCACAGAGCCCACTGTTAACATTAGCTATGTTGACACAGAATGGCAACAAAATCACTTTGCTTAGGTAACCTGTGATCGTCACATAGTAGTATATCAAATGTATTCATTGATGGAAATCATTCCTCTGGATTGTAATCAGAGAGACCAAATTCTGAGCATGAATCATAACTTGTCAGGGAAGAGCAACACAGAAGTGTTTCAAAATCAGGGGCAAAAAATCGAGGATGGTCACCTGTGTGAATTTCTTCTTGATGGGAACTTGGAACCTATGTTGTTAAACAAGAAGGTGGTTACAAAACTAACCATGCTGCAGTTCAAAACCAGATTTGGTAGTACAGTGGTGCCTCTCTTAATGATTGCCCCGCATTGTGACAAAATCGCTGTACGATGATCTTTTTGCAATCGCAATTGCGATCGCAAAACAATGGTCTAAATAGGGTTTTTTCGCTTTGCAATGATCGATTCCCTGCTTTGGGAACCGATTCTTTGTGAAACAATGTCTTTTTAAACAGCTGATCAGCAGTTTCAAAATGGCCACCAGGTGCTATGTTTAGGGACGGATTCCTCGCTATACAGGCAGCGAAAATGGCCGCCATATGGAGGATCTTCACTGGACTGTGAGTTTTCAATGTGTTTCAATAGGGTTTTTAATTTTGTTTTATGATGTTTTCGCTTAACGGCGATTTTCCTGGAACGGATTATCGTCGTTAAGCGAGGCACCACTGTATAAAAATATTTTTTCCAGGCACTACAAGAAATAGGAGACATATGAGAAAGAGTTGTATTTACATCATTCTCTGGAGGGGGGGGAAGTATTGCATAGGAGTATTTAATCCAATCTTATCTCTACCCCTCCTCTTCAATACCCCATTACGTGCTCCAATACAAAGAGGTGGAATAAGATGAATCTACTGAGTAAATCAAGGGTAAACTGAGCTATTATTGTCACCATCATCCAATACATATACAATTATAAGAAGAAAAAGGAAGAAAGATAACAACTAACAATATCTGAAATGTTCAAAGAATGCTCTGCCGGCACTTAGCTGGTAACACTTGAGATAGAGGAGATAATTGAAAGGATGATTGCACTAACTTCTTGTACTCCATTGATAAGAAAGGTTTTGGAGGGTCCATTCACTATGCTCAGTCTGGATAAAAGGGGGTAGAAAATGTGGTGTCGCTCTAGAGTGGCAACGCTTGAATCTGTGAGATGTTAAGATAAAAGATAAAGCAAGAAATAGAAAGAAGCCGTGGTGGTCAGAGTTCATTTGCAGACAAACATTCGGATGAATGACTACCCGTGTGGAACAACGACTTCTAAAAATATGAAATTGTCATTTAGAATTCAGTTTTATAAACTCATCATTTGCTAGCAAACCCCCCAAAAGAATATCACGGCACCCCAAAATACTAGTTCTGGTGGCATATGTTTTCACAAGCAAGGACCCACTTTATCGGATGCCTCTGCATCAGTTTCTCCACCCTCCAGAACAACTTGAGCTAGCTGGGGAATTAACGAAAGCTTCTGCTTAAGCAATTTAGAATATAATTTGCACTCTACCCCTCCTGTTGTCTATATATATGTGAAGAGATTGAGAATGTTTTGCAGAAAGAGACAGTACAAGTAGCATATATTAAAGCAAAGCTTTGATTCTCGACTATTTTAGCCTGAACTCTGAACAATGGACGCTTATGAATCATTTGTGCTGTACAGAGCAGCCTTTTGAACAAGTAACAAGAGAAATCAGCTTTGCTAATACAATTCTCATCCTAGATCTCAGAACCTTAAAAATATAAAGTTAGAAGATCAAGCTGAACTCTTTAGACATACAGAGGAGTTTGTAGAGACAATACTGGGAGACAATGTAAACTGAACAAAATAATATATGGTATGATCAATTGACATTTATTGTCAAATTATTTGGGGTTTATCTGGAAGGAGAATTTGTTTTCTATAATGTACTGTACCTGATTCAGCACTGATGTTGGTGTGTTTTTCTTACCATCCATACGATGTTTACCTTATCTCTGTCATTACAGTGACAAAGTCCTTGATTTCTATTCTTTTTTTAAAAAATCTAACTTTGTTCTGTCAGAGTATAGTGCTATGGCACTTTCTGCTGCAGTTCATTTCCACAGTCAGAGCCTTCTCCCCACTGGAATTTTTGAATTAGCTTCCAATTAGCTGCAAATACTTAAAAAAAATCTCTCAGAGAGAAACTGCAGTGGGGGAGGGGATTTGTTTTACTTGTTTTTGAAGGAGTTTAAGGTTTTCTAAAGAGGACCTGCTTTCAGAGAAGAAGCAAATGCATCTCTCAGAACACATTGCAATCCTTTGTAATCAAGTAGGAAAAAGACAGATTGAACTTCTTCCCCACCTGGAAAAGCCCTTTGTTGATGAAAAGGGGGTGGGGCATTTAGTCAGGATTTAATAGTAACATTATGTTCCTGGTGCAAATGCATTGTGCGCATGGACATCTACTGCTGGGGTAAATCTAGTTTGCAAGGAAGGAATCCAATACAGTTTCAAGCAGCACAACCAATTCTGTGTAAAATGGCAACAAAAACAAATGCACTATCTTTTGCACAACTGGAAGCAATGGAATGCTGCTAGTACACTATCTTCTTCTCTCGATGTCACATTGGATTTCAACTTTACTAATTATCATTGTATCAGTTGTGTCTGAAATCAGGTGGGTTGGCACAGATGACAAGGTCTTTTCTATGATGACGCCTAAGCACTGGATTTATCTATCTGGTTTACCCTAAGTTTCTCACGTTTCAGAGAGTTGAAAAGAAATTTATTTTAAAACAGTGAACTGCTTTTCGGTTTTTAAATCCAATTATTAGATTTTGTTAGAGAGGACCCAACAACAGGGTTTGTTAATCCAAAACTTGTGTAGGTTCCATTAATTAAGTGGGTCTTCTCTAGTTGGATTCAATCCATGAGCTCAAGATGCTCTTTTAAAAAAAATCATCTATCTTTTATTTGTTGATTTTGTGTTGTCTTTTTTTAAATTATTAGTGACAGCATGTCACTTTAGCAACCACTATATGGCAGAGAAGTGGCATATACACATCAGAACAACTAAAAGACTAAAGAGAACTTTGAATCATTCGAGGGTGTTTTAATTATTAGCATTATTTTCAATCCTCTCATTTTCTACTATTCTGTACTGCTCATACCGCTGTTTAACATGGCTATGTCACTTTCTGCTGTTACTTTACATTGCTATATATATATATATCGTGTACATATTTTAATGCAAATTGTTGGCAGCTGGATAATATGTTTTTGAAATAAGTTTATGCTGAAGTTCATATTAAACCGTAACAATAACAGGACCAAACTGCAACTCAAATACCTGGCCAACAGCACCTTCATAATCACTTTTATTAATCCTAAATTATAGTATTGTATGATAATATGTGGGATTCCCAGTGTGGTGTAAGTGGATAGAACTAGGACTCTGGTGCGGGGTTCAAATCACCACTTAGCCATGGAAACTGACTGGGGAAGTGGAACTGGTAAAACCACTCCTTAAATATCTCACTTATCTTGAAAGCCCTGTTAGGGTCGCTAATAAATTGATTTCAACTTGACGGCACAAAACAGACACACATATGACAATTCCAAAGCCTTAGAAAAAAGATCACCGACTTTGATGGAGACCATGGTAACTGCTGAACGAATCTAAAACCTCGCCTTCAGATCACATTATCTAGCCTCTGGGTCCTCTATAATCCAGTAATCTGGGATAATAATGGACAGTGCTATGCAGAAAGTCACTTTGTATGCTCAGGGGGGCATGGATTCGGATTGATGCTTCCTTGAACAACAGCACCAAACCGCATGCCACCAGTCAACAACTTCGCTAGTGCGAATGAAGTGTTTGCCGAACTCTGCCTCAGGACTGTGCACATGCGAGGAGATATCTAATACAATTTCTAGTTGTCTAAGCAGTAGTGTGCTTTGGAACCACAATAGTGTCTGTATCACTGGGAAGAAAAAAAACAATCCAACTTGACTATCACAATGTTTTCCTCCACCTGGATTGTGATGCTGCATCCTTTTTGATGTGCCTACCGTAGAGTTGAACAGGCAGAAATGAAAGAATAGAGGAAGAACAAGCTGAAGCCTTTATCAGAAGGGAGAATTCCAGTTTCATGGCTTCACTATACAGTGGTGCCTCGCTAGACAGATACCCCGCATGACAGTTTTTTCGCGAGACATTGACTTTTTGCGATTGCTATAGCAATTCGCAAAACAGTGATTCCTATGGGGAAATTTCGCTGGACAATGTTTGGTCCATGCTTCGCAAACTAATTTTCGCTAGACACCGATTTTGACAGCTCCCTCCAAGCTTGCAAAATTAGTGTGTTCAGGACCTAAGCTTCGCAAGACAACTATTTAAACAGCTGATCGGCGGTTCGCAAAGTGGCTTTCCTATGGCCGATCTTCTCTAGACAATGACGATTCTTTCCCATTGGAACGCATTAAACAGGTTTCAATGCATTCCAATGGGGAAATGCTTTTTGCTAGACGATGATTTCGATAAACAGCAATTTCAGTGGAACGGATTATCATCGTCTAGCGAGGCACCACTGTACTAGAGGCCCCAGAAAAGAATAACTTCTTATTGCAAAAAATTCAGCAGTACGTACTACTTTATAATGTCAGGCTTGCTTTATAGAGTAAGAATCTTTTGTGCATATCATACATACACAGAGAGAGAATATAAATCTTTCACATGTACCTTTCTTTCCGTTTCATTTTACCATTGCATCAGGTCCTAACAGAAAACCCTTGAAATAACTGCCAGCTCACTCATGGCCAATTCTGTGTCACTGCTATGAAATTAGTCCTGAAATTAAATGGCTCAACAGCGCTAAGACATTCCCCAACTACTCCAGCAACCAGTCACTCACCTCTAAGGTTAACAGGATAAAGGCTGGATAAAGAAACTACTCATTATGCCCGCTCTACAAAGAAGCAATTATGCGACTTTATAAAGTGGTTTCAAATATATTTTGCAAACTAGGACTCAAGACAAATATTAGAGGCAGCAAATTACAGTACTTAGGAGAATTATCACCCAAGTAAAGAGACTCTTAATCTATAAAAAATATCAACAAAAGATGTAAATATGGACTCCTCTATGGGTGGCATATCTCCAAGAAAATATACATCTAATCTCACAGTGTGTCGCCTTCAGTACCTGGGGGGAAGGTTAACAATTCAGAGTTGTTTCCTACAGCTATAGAATATATTTTGATGTAGATCTGCAGATATCAGAGACTTAAAATCTATTATATAATCATAGGGCAAGGGTAAGGTACCTGTGGATGTACTTTTGTTAGAAAAAGAACTACAGTTCCTGTTTTCGTTTTAACCAAATTTCCATCAAGATTTTAAACAGATTACGTATTATTCAATGGTATTTGGTTTTAGTAATGTTTCCACAACTAAGGATAAAATTACAGGTTGCATTACATCGTTAATCATGCACTGCATGTTTTACATGGAAATTGATGAAAGCAGGACAATGCAGTAAAACGGACCTTACTCCATCCTCATACATATGACCAAAGGACACGAGTGTGATAAAGAATCACTAGCACTGTTTACTCATGAAGACAGGCTACTACTTCCTATTATGCTCTGGCCTTGCCTGGGTGGAGATATCATGGCCAAAGTTACCCACACATTTTAGGTAGCCTATTCCAATGCATTTCTTTTGGAGCATCCTTCAAGAACATTTGTGCTTTATCCCAATCTATTTCTAAACCTAATGTTGATGGTTTTAAAGATAAAGCCTTAAATGCTCGGAACCAGAAAGCCCACCTTCTCCTAAATACACCTTTACAAAGCTTAACATAAGCTCTTCACAAAATACTCTTCCTAAGTCCTACTCTGAGGCAGAGTAAGGTGCCCCCCCCCACAAAGTGGTAGGACACATTTCGGACTTTTCCAGCAGTGGCTCCATGATTGTGGAAGAGCCTTCCCAAAGAGGCCCACCTGGGGCAACCGTTATGTTCTTTAAAGCGCCAAGATCCACACGTATGAATCAGTATCACCTCCAGCTCTGGCCTCTTGGTTTCAATATCACTGTTATGATCTGGGGCACTTGGCTGGCCGTTGCTGGAATTGGAAGACTTAGCCAGCAGTGCTTTGGACTGATCAATAAGGCAACTCTGTTCCCATTCTAATACGGGGATATGGTTGCATGAAGTTGATCCTATCAAGTGTTAAAAGTAGGACCATCAGAAGAGCAGAAAAGGCATTGCACCCTCACTACACTCTTACTTAAGAAGTGACCTGGAACCTCAACAAATGGTTATTGTATGCTGTGCTCCTGTTCATAATTCCAGGCAGTCAGATCTTGTGGGTATTCTAAGAGTCCTTCCCATACAGCAAACATCTCATTGTCACAGATCCTTTGTTTTAAAAATGGGGTGATAATATTAAGCCAGTTCTTCTTCATTCTAATCTCTTTCAATCTATAAATCATGTTAGGATGGTAATTATATTTAAAACCTATATTGAAATTTTTTTAAAGCAACTCAGTTTTAAATTTTTAGATACTATTCAAACTCTGTCTCACTTCAGTCCTATTAATTTGTAATGCGTGACTCACCAGATGATCAACTTCAGTTTGATTACGGAGAAGGAAAGTGGATGGACGTCCAAGTTCTCCAAGCAGTTCTATGGTGGAAAAAAAAATCAAGCAGGAAATCACCACATTATATGGAATTTCCACTGGCTTCTGCATCTAATCAGAAGAAATTTCTTATTGAGTTTCAGCCTCTGACAGCTAAATGTCATTAAATCTTAGTGGGGAAAAAATCATTAAATCATCTGAGTTATAGTGGCAGGCATTTATTTCCACAAATATTTCCAATATTCCTTGAATATTCCGCAGATCAGACAATCAAGAAATCTGAGAGCACTGATACCATTCCCCAAAATAAAGGCTTTCTGTACTCTATATGTCCAGTATGTGAACAGTGATATAGCAGAGCCAGGTGTCACAAGACTTTCTGATTAGCACAGACTACTGTACAGTCGTGCCTCGCTTATCGATTGCCTCGCTTAATGAGGAAATCGCTGTACGATTACGTTTTTGCAATCGCAAAACAAATGTTTTAAATGGGTTTTTTTCATTTAACTATGATCGGTTCCCTGCTTCAGGAACCGATTTTTGCTTTACGACGATCAGCAAACAGCATTTCAAAATGGCCACCGGCTGAAGAAAATGGCCCTCTGCTGTTTTCTAGGATGGATTCCTCACTTTACAGTCACCGAAAATGGCCGCCGTATAGAGGATCTTCGCTGGACAAGCAGGTATTCAGCCCACTGGAATGCATTGAACAGTTTTCAATGTGTTTCAATGGGTTTTTTATTTCGTTTGATGATGTTTTTGCTCTACAGCAATTTCGCTGGAACGAATTAACATCATCAAGCAAGGCACAACTGTGTATCATTTGCCACTGCCCCCTCCCAGCCTTCTTGTTTTCTAAGCAATCCTCATAGCAGGTAGGAGAAAACAGATTTCCCCAGGAACAGTATATTGTTGCAAGCTATTCCTCTGTAATGCAAAGCATTTGAAAATGGTTAGGTCCTGAACAGACAATCAGTAGCCATTATCTTTACAAGAATATTTGATTCCCAGTGTGGTGAAGTGGACAGAGGGAGGGACAAGGACTCTGGAGAACAGTGTGTTCTCCATGGCCAATTGGCCGTGGAAACTCACCGAGGCAGTGGAACTGGTAAAACCACTCTGTAAATATCTCACTTCCCTTGAAGGCCCTATTAGGGGCACCATAATTCAATTCAGCCTTGACAGCACAGAACCCGCACATCTTTACAAAACAGCTGCTTCTGGACCGATATAGCTGCCTGTGTTTCTTCTCTTTCAATGCAAGAATTCACTATGTGCTCCTGCACCTTCAAATTTTTCGCTATAGTACTGAATATGTTGAGATGGTTAGACAGTGTCATCGAAGTGACCAACATGAATCTGATCCAACTCCGGGAGGCAGTGGAAGACAGGAGGAGGGCCTGGCGTGCTCTGGTCCATGGGGTCACGAAGAGGACTAAACGACTAAACAACAGCAACTGTTGTCCTTTCAAGCCACGGTTGCCCAGGCAGAAGTGGCTTAGGATTTCATATATACAATGACATCTATAGATATATCCCAGTTAGTAGCTGGCCTCTCTCTGTGGCAGGGCATACTTTGGATTTGGTATATTCCTCTGGTGCAGTTTTGTATAACAACTAAAAGACTGAGGAGCTACATGTATTTCTGTTTTTATTGACAAATCACCATCTGGTTAATTTGAGACCAGCACCTCTAAGCCTCTACAGGGGTGGCAACAAATGAAGGTGGTCTGCCCAAAGCACCTGATGGATCATAATTATTTCCTAAATACATAGATTTGGGGATTTTCTACTTCATTTGCCTTTCCTACTATTGGAAGTCCTAGGTGATTTGTGGAAGGCGGAAATAGCAAGGATAGTTGACACTATCCTTCCTAAGTGTGTCCCTTTTCCACCTGTAGAGCTGGTTTAACAGGGAGCTGAGGGCAATGTAAAAGAAGGATGGTTGCTAGAGCATCAATGGAGGACAACTCAGGTTGTTCAGACTTACTGTAACCTGTCTTAAAAGCTACAATGGAGTGGCAACGCGTGCTAAGATGAAACACTGCACCCACACGGAGCAGTCCAGTGATGCTTTTTGAAACTGTGCAAAGACTCTTTCTGCAGGGTACTGGAGAGAAGGTCTCCGAACAGTTGCTAGCTGTGAGTGGTTTGCTTTGTATTTTATGGATAAGGTCCAGGTCTTCTTGGCTTTGACAACTGCTTGTCCCAGTATTTTATTTTATCTTGTTTTAAATATTTTTACCCCGCCTTTCTTTTTAATGATTATATATATTTATATTGATTTTTATGCTGTAAGCCGCCCCGAGTAGACATGGTCTAGAGGGGCGGGGTATAAATTTAATAAATAAAATAAATAAATAAATAAATTTCTTCTAAAATAAAGTATCCAAGGTAGGTTACATCATTTAAAAAGACCGTACTGAAAGCTAAAAACAGTAAGTTCTTTGAATATTTAAAAATAATTAAATAAACATTATATAAAAATATTAGGTAAAAGTATTACTAATACAGATTTAAAAGCAACAAAAATCCAAACCTATAAAAATACAAATCATTGATTTTTAAGTCCTTCTCTTTTCAGCTCGTAGATCCTGTAAAATCTGAAACTGTGAGGGCTACCATCTATTCTTGCCCCCTCCTGGCTAATAAAATCTGCCAAGGTAAGACTATTAATATAATCTAGGGATATGACCAATGCTTCCTTACAGGAAGGGTCTTTTCCCTCCTGTCTAAAGAAATCTGCTGTAAAATCCTTCTTAAAGAAACCTGCCCTTCACCCAAAAGTCCTGACTAGTTATTGGCCAGCCTTAAATTTCCTAT
This sequence comes from Pogona vitticeps, assembly GCF_051106095.1. NCBI lineage: Eukaryota > Metazoa > Chordata > Lepidosauria > Squamata > Agamidae > Pogona > Pogona vitticeps. Next base: position 11,165,942 of record NC_135792.1, on the reverse strand, counting down.
TTCTGACTAAGGTGTTTGCCATAGTCCTGGATGATATTGATCTGGACCCATTTCTATTGGGCACTTACCTGGCACGTGGAACTGACACTTCTTTGGTCGCTTTGCTAGATGAGCTATAGCAGAGACTGGATAAGTGGACGGCAACCTCATTAGTCCTTTGGGACCTGACTTAGTAACAGGCATTCATGACTCATGTCTTGACCATACAAGTCGGGTTTCCTTTGAAGACTGTGTGGGATTCCCAACAGGTGCAATATATGGGAATTATGCTGCTAACCATTGCAGAATGCTGCAATCACTGAAAGGCCTTCACGGCTTACAAGAAGCTTATGGCGCCCAACTCAAGTTTTAGCCTTTTAAAAAGCCTTAAAGGGCTTCAGGTCAAACTATCTACGGCAGTGGTCCCCAACCTTGGGCCTCCAGATGTTCTTGGACTTCAACTCCCAGAAATCTTGGCCAGCAGAGGTGGTGGTGAAGGCTTCTGGGAGTTGTAGTCCAAGAACATCTGGAGGCCCAAGGTTGGGGACAACTGATCTACGGGATTGGTTTTCTTGTTATGAATGTGTTCAATGCTATGGTCCCTAGGAGGAACCTATTTATGAATGCTAGTTGCTGAAGAGACCCATGTGTCAGGCATAAGAGAAGGCGGCTTTCTCCTGTGTGACTCCTAGACTGCGGAATTCACTCTCTTCAGAACTGCAATCTGAGTGCTTTAAAGAAGAGTGTAAAACACATCTTTTAAAACTGCCATACAATTTTATACTTCAAGTTGATTTCATTTGTTTATATTCTGTTATGAAGATTATAAGTTATCTTGAGTGCTACTCTGAGAGTATAAAAATAACAAATAAAAAAGAATAAAATGGATAAATAAATATCTTCTTCTGAAACAATACAGCGACCAAACGCTATGGCAGGGATGGGATATTTTTTTTCTCTCTATAATGCGAGTTACCAGTTGTCCTACATGGCAAAACAACCCTCTACTTTGGTTCTCTTATCCTCATTACTGTATTCTGAGTACACACAAGGGTAACCCTTATGAACTATCTGGTTTAGTCCAGTGGGTGAGGAAATCCACAAACGGGCACTATAATAATACAGAACAAGAGAGGGAGAGGGAGTTTGGGAGAAAAATAGATCTTATTCCCTGAGCAGCAACAGAATTTCATCATATAGGGTGGAGTAATAAAATGGTGCACAGTGCTAAATAGTGCTACACAAGTGATTTAAAAGCAATCTACAACTGGCCTTTGTTGATTGAGTTATCTGGTCCATATGCATTTGTAATTGATTCCTACTCAGTTGTAGTCTGGATTGCATTTTTGTTGTTGTTTAGTCATTTAGTTGTGTCCGACTCTTCGTGACCTCATGGACCAGAGCACGCCAGGCCCTCCTGTCTTCTACTGTCTCCCAGAGTTGGGTCAAATTCATGTTGGTCGCTTTGATGACACGGTCCAACCATCTCGTCCTCTGTCATCCCCTTCTCCTCTTGTATTCACACTTTCCTAACATCAGCGTCTTTTCCAGGGAGTCTTCCCTTCTCATGAGATGGTCAAAGTATTGGAGCCTCAGCTTCAGGATCTGTTTTTCCAGTGAGTACTCAGGGTTGATTTCCTTTAGAATGGGTAGGTTTGTTCTCTGTGCAGTCCAGAGGACTCTCAAGAGTCTCCTCCAGCACCACAATTCAAAAGCATCCATTCTTCAGTGGTCAGTCTTCTTTATGGTCCAGCTCTCACTTCCATACATCGCTACTGGAAAAACCATAGCTTTGTCGGCAAGGTGACGTCTCTGCTTTTTAAGATGCTGTCTAAGTTTCTCATTGTTTTCCTCCCAAGAAGCAGGCGTCTTTTAATTTTGTGGCTGCTGTCACCATCTGCAGTGATCAAGGAGCCCAAGAAAGTAAAATTTGTCACTGCCTCCATATCTCCCCCTTCTATTTGCCAGGAGATGATGGGACTAGTGGCCATGATCTTCATTTTTTTATGTTCAGCTTCAGACCATTTTTTGTGCTCTCACCCTCCATTAAGCGGTTCTTTAATTCCTCCTCACTTTCTGCCATGAGAGTGGTATCATCTGCATATCTGAGGTTGTTGATATTTCTTCCGGCAATCTTAATTCCGGCTTGGATTCCTTCAGTCCAGTCTTTCACATGATGCATTCTACATATAAATTAATTAAGCAGGGAGACAACATACAGACTTGTCATACTCCTTTCCCATATTTTGAACCAATCATTTTTTAATGACTTGCCATAGTTTGCTGTGGTCCACACAGTCAAAGACTTTTGCATAGTCAATGAAGCAGAAATAGATGTTTTTCTGGAACTCTCTGGCTTTCTCCATAATCCGGCGCATGTTAGCAATTTGGTCTCTAGTTCCTCTGCCCCTTCAAAATCCAGCTTGTACTTCTGGGAGTTCACTGTCCACATACTGCTGAAGCATCCCTTGGAGGATTTTGAGCATAACCTTGCTAGCGTGTGAAATGAGTGCAATTGTACGGTAGTTGGAGCGTTCTTTGGCACTGCCTTTCTTTGGAATTGGGATGTAGACTGATTTTTTCCAGTCCTCTGGCCACTGCTGAGTTTTCCAAACTTTATGGCATATTGAGTGTAGCGCCTTAACAGCATCATCTTTTAAGATTTTAAATAGTTCAACTGGAATGTCAGCACCTCCACTGGCCTTGTTGTTCGCCATGCTTTCTAAGGCCCACTTGACTTCGCTCTCCAGGATGTCTGGCTCAAGGTCAGCAACCACACTATCTGCGTTGTCTGGAACATCCAGATCTTTCTGGTATAATTCCTCTGTGTATTCTTGCCACCTCTTCTTTATGTCTTCTTCTTCTGTTAGGTCCCTACCATTTTTGTCCTTTATCATGTCCATCTTTGCACAAAAGGTTCCTTTAATATCTCCAATTTTCTTGAACAGATCTCTGGTTTTTCCCTTTCTATTCTTTTCCTCTGTTTCTTTGCACTGTTCATTTAAGAAAGCCCTCTTGTCTCTCCTTGCTATTCTTTGGAAGTCTGCATTCAGTTTTCTTTCCCTATCTCCCTTGCATTTTGTTTCCCTTCTCTTCTCTGCTATTTGTAAGGCCTTCATTGACAGCCACTTTGCTTTCTTGCATTTCCTTTTCTTTGGGATGGTTTTTGTTGCTGCCTCTTGTACAATGTTATGAGACTCCATCCATAGTTCTTCAGGCACTCTGTCCACCAAATCAAGTTCCTTAAATCTGTTCTTCACTTCCACTGTGTATTCATAAGGGATTTGGTTTCGATTATACCTGACTAGCCAGTGGTTTTTCCTACTTTCTTCAGTTTAAGCTTGAATATTGCTACAAAAAGCTGATGATCACAGCCACAATCAGCTCCAGGTTTCCTGGCTATATAGAGCTTTTCCATCTTTGGCTGCAGAGAACATAATCAATCTGTTTTCGGTATTGCCCATCTGGTGATGTCCATGTGTAGAGTCGCCTCTTGTGTTGTTGGAAAAGTGCGTTTGTGATGACCAGCTTGTTCTCTTGACAAAACTCTATTAGCCTTTGCCCTGCTTCGTTTTGAACTCCAAGGACAAACTTCCCTGTTGTTCATCTCTTGACTCCCTACTTTAGCATTCCAGTCCCCTATAATGAGAAGAACATCTTTCTTTGGTGTTAGTTCTAGAAGGTGTTGTAAGTCTTCATAGAACTGGTCAATTTCAGTCTCTTCAGCATCTGTGCTTGGTGAATAAATTTGGATTACTGTGATGTTGCCTTGGATTCGTCTTGAGATCATTCTGTCATTTTTGAGATTGTATCCCAGTACAGCTTTTCCCATTCTTTTGTTGACTGTGAGGGCAACTCCATTTCTTCTACGCGATTCTTGCCCACAATAGCAGATATGATAATCGTCTAGGGGCTCATCTTCCAGCGTCATATCTTTTAGCCTTTTGTTTCTGTCCATGGAGTTTTCTTGGCAAAGATACTGGAGTGGCTTGCTAGTTCCTTCTCCGGGTGGATGGCGTTTAGTCAGAACTCTCCATTATGACCCGTCCACATTGGGTGTCCCTGCACAGCATAGCCCATAGCTTCTCTGAATTTCTCAAGCCCCTTCGCCATGACAAGGCAGCAATCCGTGAAGGGGTGGAATGCATTAGATTGATTCATATTGGCTTATTATATGTTATTGTGATACCGCATTTCTTGAAGACAAAGGATTTGTGTAAACATGCAGTTGATGTGCACTTTAAGAAAGAAAACCTTTCTCCAGGCCCTGACCGACAGCACAATCATCTTTTGTTCCTGCTTCTACTATGCAAGAGTTGGCAAGTCTGATGCGACCCTTCTCTTCCTTCTTCTGTACCCAGTGCAGTGTATAGAAGGTTTATTCATGTTACACTTTTTTCAAGAAGTACTCACAGAAGTTCACAACAGAACAAGCATATATCCATTGTAGCAATGCTAGGCATTTTAAACATTTTTTTTACTGGCCAGCAAAACCTAATGTGGTAGCTTTTCAAGTACATTTAATGGCACACAATATATAATAATGTTCCTTTCTTCCTTTCTTTAGGATAAATATTACACCAGCATTCCTATTCCTAGACACTTAGTGTGGTCATATATATTAACACATGGTCCTGTGTGTACATTACAGGTGATTGGTAGTAGTTGTCACTTATGGTGGTCATGTGTTCCCCTAAGTTATTGAATATAACATGGTACAACAACAGGACATACTATTTCCTGCGGGCTGATCATAACATGACTCAGCACTGGAGTTCTCATTGCAACTCAACATTTTAGTTTCATTTAAAAATGTTCTGACATATATAGAGTATATTTTATTCTGCAAAAAAACCCCAAATGCTTCTGTATTGCTCCAAACAATCAAAAATACTAAGAAAGCCTTTGAAAGCACTCTGAAAAATCCAGATCCCTTATATAGATTCTAGAAAACACCTCAAACCCAATAGAGACAGTGTGAAAGCAAAAGTTTTACTTTTAAAGCTTTATCAAAAAAAGCACACTACAATAGTCTCTCTCTCTTTCTCTCTCTTTCTCTCTCTCTCTCTCTCTCTCACACACACACACACACACGCCCCACCCTGCAAAATCAAAATTAACTATCAGGATATGCCTGTCAACGCAAGACATGTATAAACATCTCTTGAAAACTGTGAACATCTCGATATTCACTTCTCCATTTTTCTTTTATATTTTATGAAGGAAGTAGATTTAATGACAACTCATCTGAAATCATAGTCATTTTCAGAATCCAAGTTATTTGTGTGGGGGAGGGCAATTGGATTTGTGTTGGGATAACTGAAGGGGGGCATACAAAAAGCTTGATGCCATAATTAGTTTATAACAATATAATTCTACACAACACAAAATATTTCCTTAATATTTATCTTAACTTTAATGTACACGATAATAATATAAAAGCTGTATTCTATTTATAACAATTACATAGCTGCAAATCATGAAACCTGTGGAGAAAACAAAACATTTTCCCTTACCTTCTCAAATGTTGCATTCTAACTGGGTAGTAGAAAAACACCTCCTTCTATTTTCTTTCAGGAGCCATGGTGGAACACACGAAAGGTCAAATATATAAGATAGAAGTCTAACATAACAAGATTTCTCTCCCATGTTAATGTACCTCAGATCAAGCCTGCAAAAGTGAAAATAATAAATTTAGGAAAACAAGCAAAATGACCCTACTGGTTGGTTGGTTTCCTAGATATCATCTACATATTTTAGAAACGTACAACCTTCTAATAGAAATGAATAAACTACTCAACCATAAAGTTGCTATAGAAGATATTCTTGTTCTGATTGGAAAGGGCATCTGCTATCTGCAATATTGATAATACTTTTCAAATTTCATCTGCTTTTGTTTGCATTCTGTGTCGTCTGTTTAAACACACTGGGAATAATAATGAATCCCAGCATTATCTTCACTTTTTCAAGGCCAAACATATAACTTTATCACAAAAATAATTAAAATTCTTTGGCACTCTTGTATCTTTTCCATTAAACGTTATCAAGCAGTGACAATAAACTAACATCAGTCCAAGGCTGCCCATATGCTGCTTTTTAGAAGAATGTATTTGTCCCAGGGTGAGATACATGAATTTTGTGTTTACAGGGTCAAACAATCTGAAGTTTTCCCCCAGTGTTGGGACTATAAATCTTGGCTCTCATACATACATATAACCAAGGATCATTAGGTAAAACTGGGATACTCATAAACTGACTTGTTAAAATGTCTCTCAATAGGCAAATCTTGGTCGCTTTATAACACAGGGTGATGCACATGTGAAAGCTTGGCACAATATCATAGCACAGAGTCCTAAATTGGGATGTTTTCCCCACTCCTTATGCCTTCAGCAATTCACACATGGAATGCATGAAACCAATATGTGTCTTCATTGGCAGCTTTTAACCATTAAATATATAACATAATGAACTGTGTTTGAACACTTGCCGAGTGCCATAAGTGAAGAGACTATATTTCCATAGCCTTTAAATTCAGGAGGAAAAAGCACACAGGCCAACTGATAGTCCCAACTAACTTAGATCCACTGAATCAATAGAGTTTGCACACGTTATTTTGCCAATCCAAAGATGGTTCTATAGGTCGACTAGGGTCAGGAGTAGCAACTGGATTTAGATACAGTAGCCTTGCTAGATTTAATCCCATCATTGGTCATTTTCAGAAACTGAGCACCATATTCTGTTATAGTACCACCTTTAAAAAAAGTCTACTTAGAAGTAAGTTCCAGTTAGTTCGGTGAAAGTCATTCACATGTGTATGGGACTGCAGTGTTGTTAGAGATTATATTTAATAAATCAGTCTTCCAAGTGCAGAATGTGTTGTGTAATGCTGAAATGTAAGAATGAGTAATAGTCTTCTGTGTCAAAATGCTCCTTCAGTTTTATAAATCAATAGATTTGTTTTGTTCGATTTCATCATTCTAGAAGTACATTGTGAAAGATGATGGATTACTTTGATACTAGTTTTCAGAAACTCAGTTATGCATTTATTCCAGAATAATCCTCATTAATGTCAAAGATTACTGCTAATCATAAGGGTCATACTGGGCCTAATATGTGAGCAATATCTCATGTTTTTTTTTTCCAGACTGAAATGAACCTTCAGTTGTTGGGAATGCCATGGTTAAGAGATTGAACTAAGAATCAGAAGCTCCCAGTCTGAATTTGTCTTCTGCCATAAACATGCCAATTGGGGCTTTAAGCAAGCCAATTTCTCCATCCAGATCCAATTGGCATCGGTTTCTAACATGGACCTACCCTACAGAGTTTAGTTTACTGATGCAGGCTGTAATCAATTTAAAACAATTACTATTAAACAGGAGGAAATGAGGCTGAGGTATTCATATCATGAAGAAATGTATATTAAAAGGTCTTAGGAAAAAAAGCTATATGAAACACTCAGAGTTACGTAATACTGTCAGCTATTTTTCATATCAGAATCACAAAGCTCACTCAGAGCTGTTTTCCTTCTTACAAAGGAAAAGATGCAACATCTCTATATATTTTTCCTTTTACAGGTAAAATAGTGGGTTTGATCATTTCAATTCTCATATGGAAAGAGGTTAAGCATCTTCTATAGCTTCTATAATCAACCTTAAAGCCCCACACAACCCCCTTTCACTAAAATAAATGAAAATATTTCTTGGACCACTTTGTTTGACCCTAAATGTAAGTTATAGAGTGTGTGAGGCGTTTCCCCAAGCACCTATTGCCTCGTGCTTTTTCTGATAATATGAGCAACTAAGAAGAAATATCAAGTGCCACTATTTATTACTTATTGATGAAAATATGGATGTAGACCAGAAACCAGGCTATCTTCCCTTCGAAAGAACCTGCAAAAATGGACCTTCACATTTATGGCACTGCTACAGAAAAGTCCCTGCCCCCCATCTATCAAGCCTCTCAGGCTCTCCTGAAGGGCTTTTATGGATATCATAAATTTTGGACAGGCATAGACAAGAGACTTCCTTCAGATATCCTGGCCCCAGAGTATTTAAGGCACTATCACACCTTCGTTCAAGCTTCAGAAGAAACTACAAACCAGCATAGTTATTATGGTTCATGAAAAACATGCCAGGTAACAGTGTGAGGTTTCAGCACAAAAACTGTCATTTCCAGATACTCTCCAACAGCACACCGACATACGGGAAGCTACACCAATACGATGTTAAGGCTTTTTAAGGGACTCTGAACGTATCAGTCGCCTCTGAAAAGACAGTTAACAGGACTGAATCCTCTACTTCCCCACTTCCTCCATCTTTGTGGCTTCTTGCTCCAAGTCCACTCATCAGTTCACAATGAACCACTCCCATCCCTGCTTTAGCTCCCTTGGCCCAGACTGAGTTTTCATGTGCTGCGTCATAACAAGTTCCAGATCTTTCTGTAAAGTGGATTTCTCTAGCAGAATCATAATGGGCTAGAGTTTACTTTTAGCAGCAGTAAAATAAGGAGATGAATCCTCTACATCCCCACTTCCTCCATCTTTGTCCCTTCTTCCTCCAAGTGCTTTCATTCTACTAACGGGCAAAATACCTGGGAGTATAAGAGATATTAAGCTAAGTTTCAACAGGGGGGGCAAAGGTTCTACATTCTCTTACAGAGAAAGCAGGATGCATATCAGTCCTTTGCATGGCTTCCTACAAAAGGCAAAATTCATGTTTGGTGTTAGCTAGGCTACCAAATCACTGGGATGTTTTCCATGAGTGTTGACTTAACTGATCTCATTTATTCAAAGGGTCTACTCTACCACCACCACCACCACCGATGACGACGACGACGACGACGACGAAGATAGATAGATAGATAGATAGATAGATAGATAGATAGATAGATAGATAGATAGATAGATAGATAGATAGATAGATAGATAGATAGATAGATAGATAGATAGATAGATAGATAGATAGATAGATAGATAGATAGATAGATACCCAAATAATGTGTTGTCAATTCAATTCTGGTTAATAGTTATCCTTTTCAGGGCTATTTTTCCTTGTAGAAAATACTCAGAAGTGGTTTACCATTCCCTTCTTCTCCATGTGTCCTAGGACTGTACAGGTTGCTCAAGGCCACTTAGGCTGTCTGTACCGTAGGAGGCACAGTGGGGGAATCGAACCCCTAACCTCTGGCATTGCTGCGAAACACCTAAACCACTGAACTATCTAGCAGTTGAGGGGGGAATGCTAACAGAGCTATATTCATAATAGTATAATCATGAATATTCCATGTATGTTTGTTTACTACCAAGACATAGTTAAAAGACTATGGAGACACTAAAAATAAAAAGAGAGGAGGACATGTGGACAAACAGTTAAACTTTATCTTACTGTACAATTTCGAAATTCCTACTGCATGTATTGTCTCAATTTCTACAAAAAATGTTGATGTTTCAAGAAGATGTTAAATGAGAAAGCTTTTTTAAAAAAAAAACTGCACTTTCACTTAATGCTAATAAAAGTACATGCTGGTGGGCATAAAAGTAAGAGAAAAGTAAGAGTTGATTTTTCTCTGGGGACTTTCCTTAGATTGTTTAGTATGTACAGGCAGCAGTGTCCACCCGCCAAAAAAATTTTAGACAGATCTTTATCCCCTCATTCCTCATTCAAAATAATTTTACCACTTCTCTGACATACAAATACATATCAGCTAAGGGGTAGTCTTGGGTTATGTGTTTAAAGCAGAAGTTCAGTATAAAAATGTCTTATCTTCAAGGTTGATTAAAGGCAGCATTTTTTGGTCTTGTTATTTTTGTGTTTCTCTGTGACCTAGCTAAAACGCTGGATGGGGAGAGGGTTGCACTGGTACCCGAGGCTTTCCTCAAGTCTGTGGCACTGAGCTATCAAAAACAAAGTATCTCTGTAGGAACAGACTAAATGTTCATTGCTCTTCTGACATCCGCCTATTCCCAGCATCACCCTAAGAAGACAGAGAAATTAAGAGTAATAATTTTGCAAGTTCCTTCCAGCAAAATATGTGAACTGCCTCTTCAGTTGGTTTCAGTGGCCTATAGCCTGAGTGCTGGCAGGTTTAAGAAAGATCTTGGGACAGTATAGTTGGAAAGCATAGTTTAAAGTCTTTTTTAAAATGAAAAGAAAATTGAGCTTGAAGCTAGTAACGATCTACTGAACTCTGCATTTTTTTTAAAGGCACAAATGAAAAGATGCATTAAAATTAGCTTTTCAAGAAGAGTGTTGTATTAGACAAGTGTAGTGGCAGAGCAATTAATAATAACATATAAATGCCCTTTTCATATAAAACCAGCTTATTCACTGTTAGAATCTCACTGCACCGACTAGGAAATTTGAGCTGGTCCCTGCAAACTCTGTAGTCCAACAGTAAAACTTTAAATAAGTGTTTAGGAAAGTGTTCCTTTCTCCAAACACTCAAAACAACTCACTTTTTCTTATAACTCTCCTGTAAGTTGGCCTGTATCATTGCTCCATGAAGATGGACAGAATGTTAGAAGAAAGAGACAGCTTGCTCATTTAGTTCATGACATAGCTGGGTTGGATCCAGAAGTATCCTTCCAATGGCAGAAAGCCTCTTCTGCTCACGGAGAACTGTGTTACACCTCATGCAGAAGAGGCATGAGATCGTTTACTGAAATGTCGCACAAGCTCTTCCACTTCTACACGTCGTGAAGCAACATCCTTCAGAAGATGGAGCACAAGAACAGGGCCTATTCAGCACAATGCAAACTCTAGTAGGAGCCTTTGACAGAATAACGCAAGGAGCAGTTTCCCTCCACTCATGTTTTTGGAACTCAATTGTAGAGTATGGATCGAATATTTATTTAACAGTTGTCATTTTGATGTCACAGAAACACGGACCTGGGAACCAGCTGAGAGGCCTTCCGTAAAGCTTCTGTGTACAGAGTATACATTTACAGTAACTGTGCGAATACCACAGAGGCAGGTATCTTAGAGTGCCAGATTCTTGACTGCTTTATGGTACTCTTTTGTGACACTGGATTCATAGCCCCACTGAGGTTCTGTCCATGAATTTACTCCTGATTTATGCTGGCATAAATGTCATAATTTAGTTTATGAGTGGAGAGTTGTGTATTTTTGAGAATCCAGCTGAAGCTCCCCTTCCAGAACAATTTATTAAAGCTTGCTAGTTGAACAGCGAAGAGAAGCCTGTCAGAACAGCCAAGATTCTCATGCCAACAGAAAACTGGCCCAAACACATGAACTAAAATCCCAGGAGACTGGCAAAGAGAATATACAAGAGTAGTTTAAGATTAGTCGTACTTAGGCTATGCCATGGTGACATGATTGGCAAAATAATTGAGTCGCCATTTCAATAAATTATGCTTAACATGACACACTTACAATTGGTCTAGAATTCAAACTGAAATTAAAACAGCCAGGTAGGTCACTTATCTCCTGTCTTGAGATAGACAGCAGCGTATACTCAAACTAGCATAGACATTTACCCTGTATCAAGAGAAACTGGATGGAAAGGTTTTGATTTACAGGCTCCACCCTCTCTGCAGACAGAAGTCTGGGTGTCCTGAGAAGAGTTTTTTTTTCATGAAACTGAACTTCAGTGAACATATAGTCTCCTCCAACCACTATGTACTGTATTACAGTGGTGTCCCGCAAGACAATGTTAATCTGTTCCACTGAAATTGCTGTCTTGTGAAAACATCGTCTTGCGAAAAGCGTTTCCCCATTGGAATGCATAGAAATCCATTTAATGCGTTCCAATGGGGAAAAATCATCTTTTCCCGAAAATTACCCATAGGGAAGTCATTTTGCGAAGCGCCGATCAGCTGTTAGAATGGATGTCTTGCGAAAAATGGTTTGCTAAGCACGGACCCAAACATCGTCCAGCGAAAATTGCCCATTGGAAACACTGTTTTGCGAAGCGCTATAATGATTGCAAAATCTCACCATCATGAGGATTCATTGTTTTGAGAGGGCCTCGCCTAGTGGGGCACCACTGTATTGTAACTGACTTTTTAACCTAGTGCAATGCCAACATTGATTCTCCTGTTCTGCTGATGGAAAGACCGGGACCTTGCTTTGCACTTTTCTGGTACTAGAAATCTGTGACCTCCCCACAAGGCAACTAGCTGATCTGTCTTTACATAAAACAAAGAGCTTGTATGTAAAAAATACCTTTGTCACCTGCATCTTATGTGCAAACCAAAACTGTTTTGCTTTGTTGGCTGCATGAGTCATCACACCCAAGACCTAATTTGCCTTAACCCCACATTTCACACTGCCTGCTGAGGAATTCTGAAAAAATTGTAAGGCTACCTTACATGTAACCTCTTACTGATGCAATAAAGGTGCTGTTCAGTCCAGAACTTCGTTTCTATGAACTGATCACATGGTTACTCTTTGTATGTACATTATTAGAGAGGGTTTCATTCGGAGAAAAAGAAAAATCCCTATTTTGCTCTCTTATACCTGTGAGACTACAAAACAGGTAGCTTTTTTGAGCTGTCGGGGTGTGGTGGGAAACTAATGTGCTATTGTTTGGTGTGGATCTATTCTCTGGTGAGTTCTTTCATCCTGGTTTAAAATGTGCTTTCCTCCCTGCCCATTTATTCTAACATTCAAAAGCAATCAGCAAATTAATAATTTCATATTTTTCCAGCCATTACATTATTTGTTGCTTTTGTCAATGGTAACTTTTTAAAAAGGTAAAACCTCTTTGCATATTGACTGCCAACCCTGCACAGATGTAATGGCATCAGCCACTGCACCACATGATGAAATAAAAATTAAATTGTAGTTGGGGGCTTTTAAATCAACTCAATTAAAATAAAGAGATTCTTGGCTTGATATAGGGAAATATTTGTATTTCCAATTCTATTTGTTAATACATTGACATATGTGCTATTTTTTAAATGTAGCACTAAGTGCACTTTCTGTCAATGCCATAGATTTTTTAATAGACTGAGAAAATGCATTTCATTTCTCCTTATTTTCCTTCAATACATCATTTGGTTCTGCTTTTTGCCTGCATGAAATTCATTTTCTAATGGAAATATTTGTTTTGTAAATCAAATATGTATTATGCACAAAATGCAAAGCACAAATTAAATTATGTTAATGAAATGAAAGAGATATGAAATGCATATTTCATGGACAAAACATAACCTCCGCAAACAACCATTTCTTGATAAAATCTTTAAACACAATCTCATTCTGTGACAGACATATTGTTAAAGCAGATAGCACCTCATTTAAATGGTTTCCTTTAATATTAGTGCTTAGTATATAATTGTAAATAACTTTTGGGATGAAAAACCAATAATGAAATACTGTCTTTAATAGTTTGCTATTGATGTCAGCATAAAATTTGTAGTAGTTGAATATTGGAAATTGGGAGAGTGAACACAATATAGTCAAAAGCTGTAAATGATTGCATATTTAAATAGAGCTGACTAAGGCAAAGATGTTATAGATATTAGTAATAGGCAGAAAATTATGCTGACCTAACATTATTTGACAAAAAAAACCACTGTTTTAAATTATATATTGGTTACACTTAATGAATAATAGATTTTGTAGGTGTTGTTTCTCTGATCATATAATGCTGATGATGCCATATGCTGGATATTTCTGAATCATCCATCTGACAATAAAACAAGTGGACATCACAAAGGGTACCAGACTATAATATGTGCACATCTTTGTACAAATCAATGGTGAAGCCACATCTTGAATGCTGGTCTGTATGGCTCCTAAAACCCCATATGAAATATATTTATATATTTTATATAAATATTTTTATCCCTCCTTTCTCCTTAAAAAGAATCCAGGTGGCTTACATCATTAAAAAGACAATATTTAAAAGCTAAAAATGGTAAGTATACAAATATTAATAAAAGAATTAAACAAGTATTACATTAAAAACAGTAATAAAATCAATACTAAAACAAATTTAAAACAGAGCACAACAATCCATTCAAAAACTCATCTCAGATCAGCAGTTACTAAGGGAAAGCCTGCCTGAAGAGAACGATCTTTGCCTGCTTGCGGAAGGACGGCAACAATGGGGCCAGTCTGGCCTCCAGTGGGAGAGAGTTCCAGAGTCTGCGAGCAGTGACAGAGAAGACCCTCTCCCATGTTCCCACCAAGTGCACCTGTGAGGGTAGTGGGACCAAGAGAAAGGGCTTCCCTGATGGTCTTAAAGCCCAGGCTGGCTCACAGAGAGAGATGTGGTCTTTTAGATAGCTTGGACCCAAGCCATTTATGGCTTTACAGGTTAAGACCAGCACTTTGAATTGTGCCTGGAAACGGATCGGCAGCCAGTGGAGCTGCTGTTTACAGGGGACTCACATGACCTCTGCAACCAACCCCAGTCAGCAATTTGGCTGCTGCATTTTGGGCCCTCTGGAGTTCCCAAATAGTTTCCAAAGGCAGCCCTATGTAGAGCACGTTACAGTGATCCAGTCAAGATGCAACTAGGGCACGTGTCAGCATGGCTGGATCAGACCTTTCAAGAAACGGGCAGAGCTGGCACACTACTTTTAACTGCAAAGGCATTCGTGGCCATCGCTGAAACCTGGGCATACAGGCTGAGAGATTCATCCAGGATTACCCCCAAACTGTGTGCCTGCGTTTTCAGAGGGAGTGTAACCCCATCCAGCACAGGCTGCAATCCTATTCCTTGATCTGGTTTTCATCTGACCTGGGGCACCTCTGTCTTGTTTGGATTAAGTTTCAGTTTATTTGCCCTCATCCCGTCCCTTACCGACACCAGACACTGATTTAGAACTGAAAAAGTTTCCTTGGATTTAGATGGAAAGGAAAGATAGAGTTGGGTGTCGTCAACATACTGGTGACACCAGACCCCAGAACTCCAGAAAACCTCTCCCAGAGGTTTCATGTATATGTTAAATATCATAGGGGACAAAACACATCCTTGAGAGACACCAAAGGCCAAAGGCCAGGATATCAAACAGGAGTCCCCCAGCACCACCCGATAGGTTCTCCCCTCCAGGAAGGAGCAGAGCCACAATGCCTCCAAGTCCCATCCCAGAGAGATGGCCCCAAAGGATACCATGGTCAATGGTATCGAACGCTGCTCAGAAGTCCAGCAGAAACAACAAAGACACACTTCCCCTGTCCAGTTTCCTGCATAGCTCATCCACCAAGGTGACCAAAGCAGTCTCTGTCCCATAATCAGGCCAGAAGCCAGATAGGCATAATAACAGTGGTTGGTATAAAGTAGAAGAAAAAAGCAACAAAAACGATCAAGGATGGAAAGTGCTCTCAAGAAATAAAAATATCTTCAGTTGGAGAAGGCAGTAACAATGGGCACTGCTATGAAAAAAGATTCTGGGTATGTAAAAATAGTGATAACAAGAAAATATACCCAAACATTTAACGGTGTTATAGAAGCTTAAGAGGCTTAAGAAGGACAATAAAGGTAGACCCATTTCACAGACACGAAATAGATACACAGCAAGGTCAGAAATACAGTACAGTTTGCTACACACACACAAAAAACTGTTTTTGTGCCATTATTGGCCAAAAACGATTCAGGCTATACTGGGATGAGAAATTTTGTTGCAATGTTTGAATGTAGGCTAAAAATATATTTGACCAAGCAAGTAAGTAATGAGATGGCTGTTTCTGTTATATTGATTGTCTGTAATGCATATTGAATGGACTGGATGCCTACATAGAATCATAGAATAACTACAGTATGTTGGAAAAGGCCTATAAGACCATCAAATCCAACCCCCTGGTCAATGCAGAAATACAAATCAAAGCAGATTTGACAGAAGATTGTCCAGTTTTCTCTTGAATGCCTCCAGCATTTAAGCACTCGCCCCCTGACAATGTACTGTATTTTTTTGTGTATAAGACGTCTCCATGTATAAGACACCCTCCACTTTTCTAATCCAAAATTAAGAAAAATAAGTGGGGTTTAGTATATGTAGGGGGGAAGGGATCAAAACGCTGCAGGATCTCTTCGATCCCTGCTTTCTCCCCCACTTGTTTTTGCTCTCTCCTCAGCTTACTTCTGTGTATAAGACAACCCTCCATTTTTAGTCTAAAGTTATTAGACAAAAATATCATCTTATACATGGAAAAATACAACAATTGGTTCCATTGCCATCCTGCTCTAACAGTTAAGATGTTTTTCCTGATATTCAGCCTACATCTGGCTTCCTGTAGCTTGAGCCCATTATTACGTGTCCTGCACTCTGGGATGACTGAGAATAGATCCTACCCCTCTGTATGACTACCTTTCAAGTATATGAGAAGCATTATCACATCTCTCCTCAGTCTTCTTTTCTCAAGTCTAAACATGCCCAGTTCTTTCATTCTTTCCTCACAGGGCTTGGTTTCCAGTCCCCTGACCATCCTTGTTGCCCTCTTCAGAGCTTGATTCAGTTAGCTGGCATCCTCCTTAAAGTGTTGTGTCCAGAACTAGGCACATTCTCTAGATGAGGCTTAACCAGTGCTGAACAGAGGGAGACTCATGGGATTTGGATATACTTCTGTTAATGCATCTTAATGTTTGGTAACTTAGGTTGTATGAATTGGTTCTATGTGGTTTAAAGCAGATGCCTTCTTCAAGTGAGTTGGGAGTAAGTGTTAAATATCTGGCAGAATGCTAGAGTTAAAATTCAGAGATAGAAAATGTAACTTTTTTTGTAGTGCAATTCTCAGAATCCCCCACTAGCTATGCTGGCTGGGAAAATGTTGGGAACGCTAGACCAGTGGTTCTTAACCTTTGTTATTCAGGTGTTTTTGGACTGCAACTCCCAGAATCCTTCACCATCAGCTCTGCTGGCTGGGGTTTCTGGGAGTTGCGGTTCAAAAACATCTGAGTAACAAAGGTTAAGAACCACTGCTCTAGACCAAACGGTAACTTTCCCTGTATCTGCAGTAGGTTAAGCTGTAAAACATATCAATTCTAAAGATACGTTGAAACAAATTGTTCTATAGAACAAAAGTCAACACATTAAATAAAATGGAAGACATTCTAAAGGCTGCCCCAAACAGGACATTTTGAGCCACGATACTGATTTTTTTTAACAAAATAAATAAATTCGTAGAAGGGCAATTTACTAAGATGGTCAGTGCATGATCTTGGCTCCAAAAATGCACTTATACAGCATCTCTTAATGGAAAAAGCAATCGTTGTTTTCTGCAATAGTTTTCTTTTTTGACCTACTGTATTGGCTTCCTCATATAACCAGACCAAGCCACTGTCTAGAGCAGATAAACAGATTTTTGCCTTTTTAACCACCTGTATATTTGGAACTAATTCACAGAACTACTTTGGATTTATTTTCTAACTTCCGAACCAATAGTACATGCAAGCACAAGTCCTAAAAATTAAAGGGGTAGCCAAGCCAGGTGAGTTTGCTGCAGAAAAAAAAGAGCAGAAGAGTCTCATGCCATGAAGACTAGAAACATACCTTTGGCATAATCGTTTGTAGACTGTAACACCTTTCTTCAAATGCAGCAAGTGAAAATCAAGTTACTTTGGGTTAAGTAACCATGTCCTCCTTTTACAAAAGATCTTATCCCTGTGAGAAAAGAAGGTGCAAGGCTGGACCCGGCTCATTCCTTGATACAGAGTTAATTAGCACAATGGTATCAGCTGTGATGGGAGGGCGGAGTTACTTTTCTTTGTGAAAGTTGGGGGAGGAGACTCAATGCCTGATTGGCAGGTCTCCTGGAAGGGTCTGGAAACCTTTTCTTCTTTTTCTTTTCTCTCCTTCTTCTTCCTCCTTTCCCCCCCCCCCCTTGCTTTTTTCCTTTTCCATCTTGGATTAATCTGGATTTTTTTTTCTTAGTTTATGTTTATATTATGGGTAAACTGCCCAAGTATGCTAGAGAGAAACCAGAAATAATGTAAAATGTGGGCATTATATCTTACATACTTTTACTTATAATCATAATCTCCCTTTTCCTTTATTAACCCCCCAAAATTCTTCAAAAAATACATATATTCATTATTTGTTTTCTCCCATACAGCTTTTATAACTTTTTCCCATATATCGTTGAATGTTAGTCTTTATCTCTCCTTTTTCTAACTTATTTTCTGAAGTCAGTTTATTATTCACTACTATATTCCATACTTCATTATCTCATTCTTGTACTGAAAATCCCAACTCTGCTTCAAATTTTTCACTATAAGCAATCAAGCTGCAGTTATCAAGTTCATTACCATTTATTTATTTATTTATTTATTTATTTATTTATTTATTTATTTATTTATTTATTTATTTATTTGCTTGCTTGCTTGCTTGCTTGCTTGCTTGCTTGCTTGCTTGCTTGCTTGCTTGCTTGCTTGCTTGCACCCCACCCATCTAGTCAACTGACTACTCTGGGTGGCTAATGCTCTCATAGTGTTTCCAAGATAATGATTTCTGGTATTTTTTTTTAATATTCACGTCACAATTTTCCAAAATCAATAACAATGCTGTTTTTGGAACCACTTAAATGTTGACTAACCTTTTCAAATACTTTGACCCATATGTTCTGTATCAAATCACAATTCCTCCACAAATAAAAATACATGCCAACTTCTTTGTTACATCTCCAATATTTCTTCGAATATTTAGAATCTATAGTATTTAATGTTACCAGTGCTAAATATCACCTCCACAATGTTCTATAACCATTTCCTTTTAATTCTAATTGACATATTTTAAAAAACCCTTCTATTTCAGAATTTTTCCAGTCCTCTTTATCTATCTTCCCTATATCAATCTCCCATGCTATTTTTAAAAGTTTTAATTGTTTCCTCTGATCTATTAAAATTCTATAAATTACACCTTTTCTTCCTTTCTCTTTTCCCCCATATATTTCCTTCTCCAAATTCTTTATAATATCTTCAAACTTAGTCGGTTTCCTATCCTCTAATTTAAATTTCTCTCTATTAACCAGCACTCCAATTGAATTAAATTTAACTGATTTAGTTTTTCTTCTGAGAAACTGGTTATTTGTTCTTTAGTTTTAACCTTTTCTCTCCATTCTTCCCATTTATATATCTGTGTTGTTTTTTAAGACACTTGTCAATTCCTTAAACCTACATCTTGGGAAATTTTCCAGATATATTATTGGAGTTAAAGAGATATTGCAGGACTTAATATTTGTTCCAAATCTCCATTACGTTCTTTATGAAGGAATTCTGAATCTTTTAAATTATGTTTAGAGCTTTTTATATCAGCAATTTTCTTGTATTCTCGAAGGCTTTCATGGCTAGGATCTGATGGTTCCAGAGCACAGACAGAGTTCTGACTCCCGTCCTCTGAAGATGCCGGCCACAGAGACTGGCGAAACCTTAGGAAGAACAACCTTCACAACACAGCCAAAGAGCCCCAAAACCCCACAACAACCAATCTCCTTGTTTTTCCTCCATTTCTTATAATTCAATAAAATGAGTGAATTCTTGAATTAATTCTCTCACTTTAAGGGCAATGAAAAGCTTATTAAAATCACCAAAGGGACATCTGTCTCTTTTCCTTGATACTATTTTTGTCCATGGTAGCATGGGAAGAGAAGGAACATAATGGACAAGTGAAAAAAAAAACACAAAACAATGCCAATGTTACACCCTAAGGAAGATCATTGTTATGATCTGGAAGATAATCATTATCTAGCAAGTGATAAGTGAATGAAGTATTTGATGATTGTTGTGGGTTTTTTGGGCTCTTTGGCCATGTCCCGAAGGTTGTTCTTCCTAACGTCTCACCAGTCTCTGTGGCCAGCATCTTCAGAGGCATCTTCAGTTGGCAATAAGTGACCTTGCCATTGAAGATATTATCTAAAACTATCAGAGATTCTTTCATTTAGTGCATCCAGAACTTAGTGGCCAGAACCTTGTTTGTGATTTAATAATCTTAGAACTCAAGAGCTGGAAGGGACCCTATGGATCGTCATCGTCGTCGTTTAGTCGTTTAGTTGTGTCCGACTCTTCATGACCCCATGGACCAGAGCACACCAGGCCCTCCTGTCTTCCACTGCCTCCCGGAGTTGTGTCAAATTCATGTTGGTCGCTTAGATGACGCTGTCCAGCCATCTCATCCTCGGTCGTCCCCTTCTCCTCTTGCCGTCACACTTTCCTAACATCTAGGTTTTTTCCAAGGAGTCTTTTCTTCTCATGACCCTATGGATCACTGAGTCACAATTCTCGGGGGGGGGGGGGAGATAGTCTTGCCAGCGTATGCATGATCATCAAAACAAACAATACCATCATACAGAAAAATGTGTAGTGTTGCTCATTCTTGTGCATAAGAACAAGACAAGTGAAAAGGAGATCAGACTTTGATGGATGCACCCCTCAAATTCTGTTTCAGGGTCAGATCACTTACTAAAGGAGATCTGTATTTTTCTCCTCATACCGAGTGATCCCTCTAGGCTTTCAAATCTTTTACAGCTACATTCCTGAGGCACCAGATATACAAACAAAAGCATCTTGTTTCCCAAACTGACCAAAACACAGCAAAAGCAATGCATGATGAGGCAGAAAGATATCATGGAATTAATTTCCTTTTTAAATTAAACCATTTTCCTTTAAAGGGTACACGGTTTCAAGATGTGGAATGGGTGTCTCATCTAGTTACATGGTTAGTTTTTTCCTCATTGTACAGTTTGCTTTTTGTTGTTGTTGTTCACTTGCCGCAGCACAATTGTCAAATCGATAGTGGCGGGCGCTCTTTCTCTCCCATTTATGTGAGCCAATTTGAGAAGGAAAAATTCATGCTTTCCCTCCTGTTTGCAGATCAACAAAGCCTCCTCAGGTGGGGAGCTCATGGTCCCATTTTACATCTCTCCCTCTTCCTCAGCCATGTGGAATCACTGCTGAACAACCTTAAAGTAGAAGCAAAGTGTAAGTTTACACTGGACCTCTTACATATACTTCATAAGAAATATATTGTTATCAAAGCTATCATTTCCCCCCAAAATTAATCTCCTTTCATTACTAACATTTTGATTCAGGATCTTTCCACCCCACCCAACATCCAAGGCATTTTGGAGTCCCTGTTTACATTCTGTGGTATTAATATTAGGTGTTCGTAAAAAGGAGGATATTAGCTTCTCCCTTCTATCTGTCAAAATTAATAACTTCTGTATCACTGATAACTCCAGGTCAATATTAGATTCACAGATGTGGGTGGAAATAAAATGTATGGAAATATAATCTCTGATTTGTCAGCATCCCCAAAAGTGTTTACATTATTGAATGTTGGGCTGCAACTATTCAAAAGGTCAAAAGAGTCTGAGAGAAAGAAAAAGGAAAACAGATTTGCCACAAGGACTTGTTTATCCCACAAACCAATGCTAATATAAAAATTGGATGCAAGTGCATTTGAAGAAAAAGAGCTCCAATACAGCAAGTCAGTTCTCCAGATTTGCTATAGTTTCATGAATAAGCTCCCTAATACAGCTGTGGACACCGGCATTTTGATAGCGCTGGTTAGATACTGGGTAATCAACTATGAGACAGACCTTAGTTGCAGCTGAGACTTTAATCCTTCTCTGATCATCTGAATTCTCAGAAAATAACTGTTGGGGGGATCACAAAAATATAGAAACTGCTGTGCAGTTTCTAGAATAACAAAAACCACACAAGTAACACATGCCTTTTCTCGGATTAAATCAGCGTTATGACATTCATGTACATCACAGTCACCCTGCATAAACTGCTTTTGCTTTTTGTGATTAGTGGAACTGTTACCTATGACAGTGGTTCTTAACCTTTGTTACTCGGATGCTTTTGAACTGCAACTCCCAGAAACCCCAGTCAGCACAGCTGGTGGTGAAGGCTTCTGGGAGTTGCAGTCGAAAACTCCTGAGTAACTCAAGGTTAAGAACCAGTGACCTATGAGAACGGGTTAGCCAGAATCCATTAACAGAGGAGAAGGCAGACTCTGGATCCAAAACCCAATATAGTTCACAGATGTCCTTAATCCAGGCAATGGAGGGGACTCAAAAATGCCTCCATTTCTTGATTCCCCATGCCTGATGCAGGGAGATTTCCACATATGCATTTGGGCTTGAGTGATCAGAGACAGTAGCAGGTCCTTCCTTTGCACTGCTGGTTTCCTAGTTGGAAAGGCCATGTGATTGACACATCAAAACTATTGACTGGAGATAACTGCAGAGACGTCAAAAAAGCTATGCTTTGCTCACTCTGGTGGTCTCCTCCATGCCAGGTGAGGCACACCACATCCCATGAGGCTGGCACCTTCATTGAAGAATTAGTGTTCTCACACAAAGGCTTTCCCCAGCAAGGAAAAGCTGACCCGCATCAAAACCAGCTCCCCTGCTAAGATGCAGCATGCAAGAACTCTCCCACCACCTGTGGTTTCACTGGGACAGCTCCACTGTAGCCTGGCTCCTAATGGCATCTGGTTTGTGGAGAGATCAGTGGGGTCTATGTACCTCTGAAAATAAGGTTCTCCAACTCCACATTAATAGGTTGCAGCTTGGCTGAAGCTAAGTCTCACCAGTTGAAGAAGAAGAAGAAGAAGAAGAAGAAGAAGAAGAAGAAGAAGAAGAAGAAGAAGAAGAAGAAGAAGAAGAAGAAGAAGAAGAAGAAGAAGAAGAAGAAGAAGAAGAAGGAGGAGGAGGAGGAGGAGGAGGAGGAGGAGGAGGAGGAGGAGGAGGAGGAGGAGGAGGTGGTACCATCAAGTCAATTCTGACTTATGACTGTACTTTCCAGGATTTTCCAGGTACAGAATACACAGACGTGATTTACCATTCCCCTCTTCTGGAGCATCCTATGATAGTGCAGCTTGCCCAAGGCTACACAGGCTGGCTCTACTCACAGGAGGCACAGTGGGGAATTGAATGTCCAACCTCTGGCTCCACAGCCTGAGACCTAAACCACTGAGCTAGCTTTCCACCATCTGGATAACACTGTACAAAGAATGCAAAGCATTAAGAAGTTGGTTCAAAAATGAACGTTTGGACTAAGTGTAAGTTCCGCTTCTGAAAAGAGAGAACATTGTTTGCTGTCCAGAGAATTATCCAAACCAAGCACTGAACACCTGCACTTAAGAAGTGTTGTATCCAAGGCATATAAACTGAGATGCCTATTCAAGAATTGTTGTGATTGTTTGCAGGAAGCAGTAACTCTATTCACCAAATCTTAAACGAGCTAGGCAAGATGTCCCAATTTAAAACTCTCTCGTTTCATAATTCACTTCTCCTATTGACTAGTTCCGTCCAGTGTGACCAATCTTTTGGATTAAGCACTCTTTAACTGCTGCATAAAAAGCTTTCATGAGACAGCCAGTGGTGTGCATGGAGGAGGGGGGGCAGGAACCAACCCCTTTTCTTTTTCTTGCTGAACCCCTCAAACTCTAGATGACCCAGAGTAAAATCCCTTTTAACAAGACTTAGATCCTCAATGAACCAGTTAAAACATTACGAAAATAAACAAGAGCCATTGTTTGCTCTCTCTAAGACTTTGGAATTCTTTTTGAATACAGAAGAAGTAAGCGCTTTACCCTACCTGAGCAGAAAACTGGTTATAGGCAGCAAAAAATTTAAAAGGAATATTGTTCCTTGAATTGGGGAGAGGGATCCTGAGCTCTCTGTGGGATTGTATTTGCATGTTCACTTTTTGGTTGAAGTCAGTCTTAAAAAAGGATAAAATCAAAACTTAAAACATACTTTGAAATATTTATCTCAACCCAGCCCGAAAACCTTCTATGCTCAGCAAGGATAATCAAAATATTAAACAATTGTGAGAAAATAAAAGGAACCCGAAATGTAAATAAGGACTGGGTCCAGCCACATGCCTGCTGAGATGTGAGGACCTCAGCCAATGGTAAACAGAAACACTTGGCAAATAGTAACTGCACAGGATAAGAGCCAATAGGCAGTAGAAAACCTTCTGACTAACCATGTCCTTGGTGTTATTACGTGCTGTCAAGTCACCTCTGACTTATGGTAACCCTATGAAAGAGTGAACTCCAAACGCCCTGTCAGCAACAGCTCTTGTAAATTCAAGCATATGGTGCTCTTTTTTAAGGGAATCAATCATCTCATATCTGCATTCCTCTTTTCCTGATGACTTCCACCTTTCCAAGAATTGTCTGTTCCAGAGAACTGGTCTTCTTTACTGTGCAGTTTTCACGCCCGTATACAGCGATCGAGAATACAATAGTGGGAATGACTTTGGCCTTGGTCTCGAGTGACACTAGTCTATATAGCAACATGATCATTGAAGAATTAAATATGAGAACTCTATATTATCAGATAGACCTAGATTCCACCCCTGAACTTCCCCTTTCATCTGTTTTTCATGTTCATTTGTGCTTTCTACTCAGCCAGCAATAAAGAAGCGTGTTTGTTTGCCTGCCATAAGAAGTTAGAGTTTGTTTATTCTGCAATTATTATAAGTAGAGCAGGATTGGGTACTTATTGCTGAAGGGATAAATGAAGAAATAACTTAAAACCATCTAAAAAGATATCTATCCTAAGTTATTCTTCGAGTACTCTCAAGCTAAGCAGCTACCTGGGGTGTCGAACTGAAGCAGTAACAAGCTGACCTCCGTTGCTCTTGTTTTTTTTTAATATACTATCTGCTGTACGAGTTTGTTTGATGCTCACTACAAAAGGTACTACAGTTCGTTTGATACTATCTACAAAAATGATCTTGCTTCAGTGAGCTTTAAAGTATGCTTCTTTTTTCAATTCTGATTTCGTGTCATTTTTATTAGGTAAAAAGCAGTAAATCAAGGCTTTGTATGAATATGCACTGGTGCTTTCCCCAGGCCCTATGACCGTGTGGGTGAGGTGAATCATGGAGGTTGTTCCTTGCCTAGGGTATTCCCATGGTTACTACTCTTAGAAGATCCTGCCAGAAGGAAACAGGAATATATTTGAAGATATTGATATTATTACTGGATAATAAGATTGTCTAAAAATCATGGAATAAACATCACTGTGGATAACTTGAACTCTGAGCAAATAAATGTACTTAACACCAAAGGAATCATAGTCTTGAGTTCTACGAAGTCAAAAAATTATTTGAAGAACAGAGCAATTACATGTATTTCAAGAATTTCAAGAGAAACCAAAAGCAACAAAAAAGTCTTCTTCAGGTACATGTATAGCAAAAGTCAGAGAAAAGAAACAGTGGCTCAGCTACTCAATAGGGGTGGGAAAATGATAACAAATGACAAAGAAAAAGCAGAAGTGCTCAATTCCTACTTCAGCTTGGTCTTCCCCCAAAGAAAGTCTATACTCCTCTAGGCAAATGTGAAGTACAAAGAGAGGTGATAGGATTGTGACTTAAGATTGCTAAACAACTAGGCAAGGAGTACCTTTCTTCTTTGAATGAATTCAAATCCCCAGGGCCAGATGAACTGCATCTATTGAAGGAACTGGCTGAAGAGATCTCAGAACGACTGTCTATTATTTCCCTGAAATCATGGAATATGAAATAAGTGTCAGATGATTGGAGGA
This sequence comes from Pogona vitticeps, assembly GCF_051106095.1. Taxonomy (NCBI): domain Eukaryota; kingdom Metazoa; phylum Chordata; class Lepidosauria; order Squamata; family Agamidae; genus Pogona; species Pogona vitticeps. The sequence continues at coordinate 11,140,491 of NC_135792.1, read as the reverse complement.
GGACTGCCATTGTCCCTATCTTCAAAAAATGGCTAAAAGGTAGAATCTGGGAACTACAGACTAGTCAGCCCGACAGCAATCCCAGGGAAAATTCTGGAGCAGATTATAAAGCGGTCACTCTGCAAGCACCTTGAAAACAATGCAGTAATAACTAGACTCCAACATGGATTTGTCAAGAACAAATCCTGCCAGACTAATCTGACCTCATATATTTTTTTTGATCTAGTAACCTCTCTGGTAGTTGGTGAGAATGCTGTAGACATAATATGCCTTGACTTCAGCAAAGCTTTTGACAAGGTGGCCCATGATGTTCTGATTAGCAAGCTACCTAGGTGTGGACTGAATAGAACAAGTGTCAGGAGGATACACAGTTAGTTACAGAATCATACCCAGAGAGGCAGCAGGGATCATTTATGGGGTGCAGGACAGGGTTCCTGGAGCACTCAATAGTCCTCCCGCTGAAGCTCATGGCCAGGGGCAGCCATCCCTACCGTCCTCACCACCAGGCATCCTCCACCTGCTCAGCCCTTTCCATATCCTCCCTACATTTCCACTGCTCCTGATCTGGCACAAAGAGAATGGTTACTTCTTAATCGATCTTAAGTCGGTTGTTATATTTTTAGGCTCTGGCTCGGTTACATTTAAAAATGTGAGTCTGTCTGCCAGGAAAATATCTTGGATATTTCAACATATGTATCTTGGACCATTCCCATTTTAGAGCCTTCCAAATCGAGCAAGTGCGAAACCCTCTGTGTTTTGTTTGTGTGTATTTTACTTTGCATATAAATATGTCTCTCTGCATACGATAACTTGGCAAAGGGATCCTTCTTTTTAATGTCAGACTGAAGATTTGATATTGGCTGTCTTCAGCACCAAGCAGGGTTTGAAAAGTAGAGCCTCATCCATTAACATCTCAGAGGTCAGCCTTTGGGGAGGGGGTTGTTAGAAATTCCCCCCTGAATGGGCTCATTCTTCTTTCAAGGTGTAATGTATAGAGGAAGTATACTAATGTCTCTTCGTGACTCAATCCGAAGTGCTGTTTGTCATCTCCTAAGTATTTCTTTCATGGGAAAGGACTGTTTTTTCTCCTTTGAGCTGCTCTTTGCTTTAATAAGGTATGAATCTTTCTCATGCACAAAAAAAAACATGATATAATTTTAACGGTTAGTCATATCCGACGTTTAAAAATGGAATCACAAAAGGATGCTAGATGACCCTTCCACACTTGAGTATGATACTGCACATATGTGTTTCAAAAGCTGAAGGGGAAAAGACAAGTTGTATACATAAAGACACTGAAGTGTCTTTTCTCCATTCTCAGGAACACCAGCAATAACAAAAAGAAGATTTTCCTCTTCCATCTCCAGCGGCTAAGTAATAAGCTAACACATTGTTTTCCTGAACCTTGGAGAGCAAACTAGTCCTCCCACCCCTATTGCTTAGTCCCACTCCTCAGAATAGGTAGACCTGATAAGTAGGGAGGCAAAAATCAGGGGTCATCACACAAACATGTGTATAATATATACGTTGTAAAAGTCGCACTGGCCATGTGACCACGGAAGATTGTCTTCGGACAAAACGCTGGCTCTATGGCTTGGAAACGGGGATGAGCACCGCCCCCTAGAGTCCAACACGACTGGACAAAAATTGTCAAGGGGAACCTTTACCTTAACCTTTATCTAATTACCACAACAGAGAAAAACCTTAAGGGAAAATACATGTAACATTGTGATTTACTGCAAGTTAAAAAATCAGCAAAATGTAATTGTCCTTATCCTGTGTTACGGAAAATAAAAAGAAAACTGGAATCACAGCTTACTCGGCTTTTTGTTTTAAAGTACAGTTTTAATCTAGGATGTTACAGAAGGCTGTTCCCTGTTTAAAACTCTGCAAGGGGACAGTTCCCATTTTGAAGGAGTCTTGAGATTGACAGGCTGTCCAGTCCAGGTTTGATTAAAAGATTAAAAAACAAGGAGAGAGTATGGAAACAGTTAACCCTAAAGAAAAGACTCAGCAGGTATGTAATTCACCTGCTCAGTGCCATCCCAAATGCAATGAGATGTTCTATGATTATGCTTATAAATTCTTTTCCTAATTTTCTATTTCTAATTTTGCTGCGTAGAAATCAGAAAGCATCAATGGCTTCAAACAACTTTTAGCGAAAGTGGAAAAAAGAAAGTGCCAAATCAGGACTGCATTTAACGTTAAAAAGGCAACACAATAATGACTAAAGAACTACACAACTTTAACACTAATGAAGAAACTCAAATTGTTGGAAGTTTTGTATAGCTTGGTTCAATCTTCCATATGGAGACTGCAACCAAGAAAACAGAAAAAGGCCGAGACTCAGAAAGGCAGCAATGAAGGGACTAGAAAAGATCATCAAGTGTAAGAATGAGTCACTGGAGACCAAGATCACCCACAATATTGCATTGCCAATCACTGCGTATGGATGAGAAAATTGAACATTAAAGAAAGCTGACAGGAAAATTCATTGAAATGTCAAGCCTGAACTATCTCTGGAGGCAAAAATGACAAAACTGAGGCTCTCATATATTCGTGAAGGCTTTCACAGCCGGGATCTAATGGTTGTTCTGGGTTTTTCAGGCTCTTTGGCTGTGTTCTGAAGGTTGTTCTTCCTAACGTTTTGTCAGCCTCTGTGGCCATGGGCATCTTCAGAGGACAGCACTCTGTGCTCTGGTGTAGTTGGCTTGGGAGTGCAGTATTTATGGCTATGAGATAGGCTTTTGTCTTTTTCTGTAGATGGGTGATTAGTGTGTATTGTTGTGGGTGTCTTGTTGTGCTAAGGGGAAGAGATTATCTGTTCCTGGGGTTGATGGGTGTCATTAGCTGGTCTTTTGTGTGTAGTGATCCCCCGTCCTTGTGGGTGGGTAGAGTTCGTTGACCTTTTGCACGTAGTATGTTTGATCGCTGGGAGCCAAGTTTTGTTGTGCTTCATACTTTCCTCTTTTTTGTTGAAACTGTGCTGGTGCTTGTGGATTTCAATGGCTGGCGAAATGTCAGGAAGAACAACCTTCAAAACACGGCCAAAGAGCCCGAAAAACCCAGAACAACCATGAGGCTGTCATACTTTGGACACATAATGAGAAGACAAGATTCTCTGAAAATGACAATAACACTGGGAAAAGGGGAAAGCATCAGGAAAAGAGGAATATGAGATGAAGGGACTCCCTAAAGGAAGCCACCGGCTTGGGTTTCCAAGAGCTGAAGTGAGGACAGGGCATTTTGGGAATCACTCATTAATAGGTTTGACATAAGTCAGAGGTGACTTGACAGCATGTGACAACAACAAACTTATTTTAGAATTTCCAGATAAAACTATATGTAAAATGACTGTCCTATTTTCTCCTTCTTTTTGGTGATGCATATCCTCTTCTTCAGCAATTTTTATCCTTTTCCCAGCAGTCTGAAAGTTCAATGCCTGGAATCTCCCCTCTGGTTTTATTTTATATGACTCTGCATGAAAAACAAAGAATATTCCAAAATCATGTAATGACCTTCATGGAAGAGAATGGATGTGAATGTGAATCAGTGCCATCATCTTAGGTCCAGCACTCTTGCTACTATCCTGCATTGTTTCCCTCTCCTGTGGGATGAACAGAGGTCACCTAGTAGCATGAAGTGTGCAATATCGAAGTTTAATCCGTTTGGAGGTGGGAAAGGGTGACAAATGTATGTTAGAGTGATTAAATGAAACTGCAGGTTGTAAGGCATAGTTAATTGGATGTGTTATTCCTTCTTAAGGGCAGCTTGCTTCCTTTACCAGGAATGCCAGAAATGATTCCAACTGACTATGTGCAGGACCAACACAAGCGTTTCACATCCTTAGGCAGTGGTTGACGAAAAAGAGCCCTAAGCCTTGGCATAGTTCATAGCTGATCATGGCCCTTGAGCCGGATTCTTTTTTTTATTCTTCCTAAACTAGCAGAGGGAGCAACACCTGGCCTCTGGCTCTAGTGACCAATTTGATTTTATGCAATACCTTTGCTGACCTAGCATCGTTTTCCAGAATGAAGGTTTGGTGGAGGACCATCAGTTCCCCAAAAAGGCCCTTAGACACCAAGCGTCCACAAGGAGAGAACCAAAGTCCACACTGATCAGGCCCCTGTGAAGCCTGGAGCTCATCTCGGTCATGTTCACTGGTCCCTCTTATGCTGATCTGCCTAAATGGAAAGGGAAGAGCCTTCTTTTCAAGCATATAATATTTGATGCAATCTTCATCTGAAATTGAATGAGAGAGATTTCAATGTGTTCACCTGGTGACAGCAACTAGGAAGCAGTGAGAAGTGTTAGAGGAGAGAACTATACATGGCTCGCCTGCCCTCCCTAAATTAGCTTGCTCCCTTCTGGTACAGTGGAGGACTTTACTCAATAACCAGTGTTCCCTCATCAACTGCCAGTCCAATCCAGCTTTTGGATATCAAAAGGAAGAGGACACCTCCTCGTTCTTTGTCTCAGACAGCAAAATATCATACGGCGGCCATGGGGCATATACACATTTCTGCTTTCTTTTGCTTTATATTCTACGGGCTTTTAAGATGGAGGGTGTGGTTACATGTTAAAAAAAATTCTTGGTTTGCATCGGGTTTAGCAGGCTTGAAACATATTTTAAAATCTCAGTTTACACGTCATACAGCTGAGTGCATTTTCTTTGTCCGAGAAATGTGGGGGTTTTTTGTTGTTGTTCAGAAAGCAAGATATTCTAAACAGCCTTGAGGGGACTCGATTGTGGATGCAATTTATTCTGAACCGTTTATTCTGAGTTTAACCTGGCTACAAAAACCCTAGTTCGTCTCCTGTCCTGATCCATTTTCATAGTGTAACCATGCCCTGACTTAGATACTTTTTTCATACACATTCTCTGTTTCTACTGACTAATGGCTCCTTGTGCTGCAGGTAGTTTATCCCCTAGACAATCTTGGTTAGCAGATGCAGAACAGATTTCTCAAACTAAGCAGATTTCAACTGGAATGTAATATATTTTCTAAAGGCCATATTTTGAACATTCATCGTGCATTTGAAGTTAAGATAGATACTCATGGGTGTTAAATGTCCTTTGCTCATGCTCTAAAATGTACGTTGCAGGGAAAAGAAAGGTGGTAGGAAGAGACGGAACCTGGCGACAACATCATGAAATGAACAACATGGGGGGAAAACATATTGTTCAGAAGCAGCCGGGCAAACAACATGTATTAGAGACTCTTAATTCTACTGAGGAGACAGGTTTTTCAGCCTTCTTCTTATGTCTGGACATGCTTCAGATACAGCACACTTATGTTTCTGATTTTTACATCGTCAATGCAGATTCACTCAAGTTAATGTCTTGTCTCTTCTTTTCTAAATGCACCATTGGCCAAATACCAAGCTGGCTTTCTCCCATCCTTTGCCAATAAAATTTCAGCAAGATCTGCTTTACTATATTTTCACCAGGCTCCAAAAGAAGAAATTTGCTCTAAGAGATATCAGGTCTAACAAGGGATGTGGGGGGGGGGGCAGCACTCATGGACGCCACTGGCCTATATATCTTCTTTCAGGGGTCTTGCTGATCATAACAGATAAGAGAAAGGCATGATAAGTTTTTCAGCAGTGCCCAGTCCCACTCCCCATTCATTGGTTGCTAGGCACAGAGAAATGCTGGGAAATGGCAAGGATGTGGGCAAGTCTTTGGGTCTGGGTCTGGGTGTCTGGAACTAAGTCCTGAGTTCCAAGCCCAAGCCTGAGCCCCTATTAAAAACAAGCTTCCTTCCCCCCCCCCCTCAGGGGTAGGTGGGTCCCGAGTTGAAAGTCAAGTCTGAGTCGAGCCACTGGTGTGACTCAAGTCTGACTTGACAGCAAGTCCCATGACTCAAGTCGCCATCCCTGGAAAATGATGCCATGCCATGCGTTTCTTTCAGTGGATATTACCAGCACTTGTTTCCCCTCTCCAGGAGAAATCAGAACAATGGGTTTCTTTCTACAAATGTTGGTTACTATTATTTTCCCAAAGTGGTTGTTGTTGTTTAGTCATTTAGTCGTATCCGACTCTTCGTGACCCCATGGACCAGAGCACGCCAGGCCCTCCTGTCTTCCACTGCCTCCCGCAGTTGGGTCAAATTCATGTTGGTTGCTTTGATGACCCTGTCCAACCATCTCGTCCTCTGACGTCCCCTTCTCCTCCTGCCTTCACACTTTCCCAACATCAAGGTCTTTCAAAGAGCAAGGTGTAAATAGTTCTCTCCAACCTATGTCATTTTGTAATACAAGCAAAGTAGGAAAATAGTGACAAGCCTTTAATGCACAGTGTCAACCAAGATACACTCTCAGCATAGTGATATGATCAACTATTTAAGTTTCCCTGAATGTCTGGTATGGAATGTGCTGTATCAAAGCATAAACAATGAGACGGAGAAAAGGTTTTGTGGGTTGAGTAAAGTTCTGATTCCTGGACTCCGGTCCAAGTCCTCTAGTTTACCTCACAGTGGACTTCAATTGGTCAAAAGTGATATACAAAGAGGGTGTTCACAATACATCTGGATAACCCGCATAATAGAAGTCTCGGACTGCTAAGATAACTTTGACCTGCAGTTTACTGCCGATTATGTATTATCTCATTTGTCTCCCATCTCTGCAAACAAACAGCTACTATGAGTCAAATCATGGTATCAGAAGAAATGGATTTGCATCCATCCTCAAAGGCTCACTCTGAAATCCTTCCTTCCTTCCTTCCTTCCTTCCTTCCTTCCTTCCTTCCTTCCTTCCTTCCTTCCTTCCTTTATTTATTTATTTATTTATTTATTTATTTATTTATTTATTTATTTATTTATTTATTTATTTATTTATTTATTTATTTATATGCTGCATTTTTCCTTAAAAGGACTCAAGGCATCATTAAAGGGATAATATTTAAAAGCTAAAAACAATAAGTATATACAAAAAAAGAATTCAACAAGTATCAGAATGGTAAATAAAATCAATAATAAAAGCACATTTAAAAGCAACAAAGCACAATAATGCAATAAAAAAACCTCTAAGACAGCCAGTCACTAAGGAAAAGCCTGCCTGAAGGACAGCAAAGATGGAGCCAGCCTGGCTTCCTGTGGGAGGGAGTTCCAGAGTCTATGAGCAGCAACAGAAGAAAGCCCTCTCCAGGGTCCCCACGAAGTGCACCTGTGAGGATGGTGGGAGTGAGAGAAAGGCCTGTCCTGATGATCTTAATGCCCAGGCAGGCTAACAGAAGGAGATGTCCTCTTTTAGATAGCTTAGTCTTTAAAGTCCCACAATATTTTGTGTTTACTTCTCCCCGTCTCTCTGTCTCTTCTTTTCCCTTTCAATTTTGCCAGCATGCTGAGACAGACTAACATACTGTAGTTACTTCTATGGAAAAATCATAGAAAGATTGATTGATAACACCCGTCAAAGCAAAGCAATTAAAATAAAACCTGTAAACCTGTTCACCCATTTAGGCATGGGGTGGCCTCGTAGACTGAGTGAGGGCATTGCCTCACTGTGACATGGTGGATGGAACCCACACTTGTTGGTCCGTTCGGCTGTAGGGAAGGCAGATGCAAAGAGAATCCATACTTATTTCATGTTCTGCCATCAATTTACAAAGGATTCCATAGCTGGGTCCCTTTCTTTCCCTGAGATCCATATCCTAAGCACTCTGTACATTAAAATACTGTGGTTGAATTCACACCAATGAAATTCACAGGCAAGCAAGTCTGTTTTGTCTCCAAGCTTCCATACCATATCATCCTGCACATAACCTTAAAATTGAAATGCCATGTCATATTTTCTGCCTCCAGTAGCAAGTGTTATCTTACCTTACATTCTATTATATCATTGTATTTTCCCCATCCTGCTTGATAAGCTGTCAATATTGTTTTGGCAGGAGAAATTTCCATCTTCTGCATCAGATGATCTCCATGACCTTTAAGCGAGTTGCCAGTGAGATAATTTACTTGCATTATTGTGACAAAATAATATCTTTTTCTAGTGGGTCACATGACTTGCGATCATTACACGATTCCCAAAGAACGATTAAACATTTGCACTTTTCCCCACCCCAGCCATCACTTTGAAAGGGGTGGTGGTGGAAATTAACACATTTCTTGTCAAATGCATTTCTTTTACAGCAAAGAAATAAGATGAGTTTCTGCCTAGAATGTTTTAAACAAAATAGATAATCCAAAACCCTAGTTTCCCTTTTAAATGGAAAAAAAAACCAAAACAAAAGCTACATTTATTTATTTGTATTTTCACTGCTCAGCCTTTTGCAGCTAATGTTTTAATACAATTTTTGAGCGTCTTATATTAGCAGAAGGATGTAATCACAAATATCAAGCTTTCTGGCATCTTTTGGCTCTCTGTGCATAACAAAAATGTCAAACAGATTTTAATGAAAGGCTGCGTGCTTGTGGGCTATTCACAGCCTGACATAGAATTCTAATTTTCAGATGTCGGCAACTTTCTGCTTTTAATGCACAAACAATTGCAACTTGGAATATTTTGGTGTGTAAGGAAGGTACAGAATAAATCAAAAATTGATGTTAATCTTTGTATGACTAAGGTTCCATTTGTCTTGTATCCAAATTCCGAGTTCGGCTGGTGAGTTAGCTGGCAATGCATAATGTCTAGGTCTAGATCAATTATCTTTTCTACTTAGCTGGTCTAGAGTCCTGCTGTATTTGTGCATAAAAGCTATGGATTGAATCCAATGCAGAAGACTATCAATTGTGAAAAGAGATTGTTTCAAATCTCGCAGCAGTGTGTTGTATACTAAAAAATGAAGTTAGAACCAAACATACTGTTCCAGGTGCAAATCATGACAAGCTTCCATAGCCAGTGATTTATAATCATAGATCTTAGAATGGCAGAGCTGGAAGGGATCCTCTAGATCATCAAGTCCAGCCCTTGTCAAGGAGAGTTCGATTCCCAGTGGGGGAATCAAACTCCCATCCTCCAGCTCTGCAGCCAGATACCTAAACCACGGAGTCTTTGGGCCCTGTCCCACTGACAATAAAATCCACGTTCTGCTGGAAAAAAACACACAACAGAAACTTAAGCATACACACAAGCCATGTGCATGAGGTCTGTCTATCTTGAGGCAGGTTCCAATGAATTACTTCGGCATATCTGAACACCCCTGCTCCATGTTTCTTTGGTTTTTTGACAGCCGCCAGTCAGCCGAGCCAAGCCAAGCCTTTCTTCCCTCCCATTTCAGCCCCCACCACTTTCCTCCCCTTCTGTCCCATCCCTCAGCCAATCCTTCCTGTTTTCTGTTCCCATCCATCACCTGCCACCTGTCTCATCCCTTGCCCCTCGTCTCCTTTCCACACCTTTAATGATTTCATATGATTTTCATATGGCACCCTCATCAACCACCATCACATTATAGATCCCATATGTGCTCAAAGACTACCAATCCAAGGCACACCGGACACCCATGTTTTTATGACCCTATAGGTAAAATTCATGGGGATCTATGGAGACCCATGCTTGGGACCCATGTTTTTGTGCTTTGGAGTGATCCCATATATAAAATTCACAGGGATCTATGAGGACCTGTTCCTGGGAACTATGTTTCTCTGGTTTCGGGTGATCCTACATATAAAAACCAACCATTGGGATCTATGGGAAGGGTTTCTCCAGGAATTAGAGCCCAAAGGGAAGAGTGTTTCATCCTCCTGCTCCACTAGCTTGATCTCTAGGTGGAATGTTTGAGTTTCTTACAACCGGGGGGAGGGGGAAGGAGAAAGCACCTTTGCATCTCCCTTTCTTTAACTCACTTTCTCTATGTGTGCATTTTTGTGTATGTATTACTTTTGTGTGCATATGTACGGGGTTTGCCGGGGGGACCTCTGCCGCTTTCCCATTCATCCTCGTCCCCTCCCCTTTCCATTCTCCCCCTTCCCCCCCCCCATCAGACCCACCTGACAGGAAGGCGATGAAGGAGGCAGTGATGATAGGTGGTGGTGGTGGTGGTGGTGGCAAGGCCACAAAAGTTTGGGATTCGGGGCAATGTCCACACGAATCCAAAAAATATGCTTGCTCTGCCGCTTTATTCCAGCAGTGGAAAGAAGGTGCTTTTGGTACCAATAATTTTATAAAAGAACCTGAATCCTGCATGATAAAAACAAAATCCCTTTTTTCCCCAAGAAAAGACATAAGCTTGTATTTTATGGTATATTTCTCATCAGAGGGAAAACAGAGCATTGGGAGAAAACGTGATTGTCCATTGTTACGAGTACCATATGAAGAGGTATACTTTGCCAGGTAGGTCAGTGGGAGCTAGTACGTCACACATGCATGGCATTGAACAGGAGTAAATCCTTAACAATTGTTATGAAAGATCCCTGTCCCATATAGACTGCTTCTATATGCATCCAGTGGGGTGTGCACCACTGATGAACAGTCACTGTTCTACACCATATACAAAATTCAATTTTAGCAAAACCAAACTGAACTTGCATTGCTGAGCTTGCAAAACCATAGGCCTTGCATGCTAGGGGATTCTGAGAGTTGCAGTCCAAACTAAACTAAACAAAAATCCGGTGTCTTTCTCAGACTTGCTACTTAGCCTTTTTATCTGGAAACACTTGGGACGCAATCAGGAACCTCCTGCATGCAAAGCACTCACTCAGCCACTGATGTTGTTCCCTCTACTAAGTGAGAGATCAAAGTATGAACTGCTTCCTGCATATACATACAGCCTCATAAGGAACAGAAGTAGAACCAATCGCTTAGATCTACCAGAATTCAGAGTTGCTTTAAGCAAGCTCAACTGGATTTTCCAGCACCTCCAACCCTTGTTTTCTCTCACACACATCACAGATTGCTTTCCAAAGTTTTCCACATGTGCAGGGCTGGGAACAATTCAATATAACTAAGCCAATTGTCTTCCATAGGCTGAGGCACAGCTTCTAAATAGGACCACGTTATATGGCTTAAATCCAGTTACTGATCCCAAGTAGAGTAGACCAGTTGAATCAATTGATTTACGTGAGTGCTGATTTATTATTCAGCAATTGATTCAGTAAGTCTGCTTTAGGTGGGACTGGCAAATGGATTTAGGTTGTTTTCTCATTGTAGTTTTCCATGTAAGACAGTGAGATTTATTTTGATAAACACACAAACATTCCTGAATGAACAAAAGCATTTGCACGGTCCCTTGGATTCTGGGTATTCTGTCTGGTTGCAGAAGAATGATTCAGACTAAATTACTTTTATATCCCTTCCACACTTGGAAATCAAAATGATATTTTTGATGTCATCTTACATGGTGGTAACGTAACCCAAAGCAAAATCAAACTCAACCAGATTTCCTGCTGTATTGCGGGAGCCGAGGTTATAACATTAAAATACAGTAATTTTATTGCAAGACAGTCTTCAGTAGAATGCATATGTTATGTATCACTCCACAAATAGCCACAAAGAACATTGATCAATGTGATGCTCTATTGACAGAACTTCCACTGTAATCCATATATTTCATGCGTTTTTATTGTGTTCATGTATGTTGATTCATAATGGATTTGTCCATTTAAAAATTGCACATAGTCTTTAAGCTATAAATGTCACTAAAAATTATTACAACGATAATGTTTTTATGTGGGCTGGGGTCTTCTTAGGTAGGGTATGGGACTATAAAAAAAATTAAAAGATTCAGCTGACCTGGGTGATATTGCCAAAGTGTATGCCAGTCATTGATTTATGTTAAAAACATGTAATAATGTGCAACATATTTAAATACAATAGAATTATGGATAAGAATACCTGCAATATATGCTACTTCTATGAATATGTATGGATCAAGTTAAAATGCACCTCAAGCTGTCTGGATTTGAGCTGAAATGATAACAGAAGGCACAGAACAGCAATAACCATTTTGAAGACAACATAAGAAAACAGATTCACAACCACCAAGTAAAGATAGTAAGGTAAAATGCAAACAAGACCAGTGTATGATTTGCTCCCTGAAAGCTGAATTTCACATTGAAAGTTACAAAAAGAAATGACATAAAATTTAAATTTCTTTTGGGGCTCCAAGCACTAGCAAAAGAATTTTGAATCCCAGATCTCACATCGAAGTCACAAAGGCCATCTCCCTCATTTGTTCCTGTGCAACGATTTTTGAATAAGAAATGTAAACTGTCTGGGATTTCTACCCCTCCTTTGCCCACATACAGGAGGCTGCTTTCTACAACCTTTGGTAACTCAAGGAACGTTTGCACCTATCAGATTTTTTGTTTGTTTGTTTCTCTTACATCGGCTATTGAAAAACATTGGCCAAAATCCTGTTGCTTAGCGTAGTAAATCTGACTATAGTGGGCCGATTGAGTCAATGAGGATTTGGTGAGTCACCTCCTCTGCAAAGTTCCATTGTTTCAAATGGACCTAACTCTAATTGTGACTGAGGGCTTGATCACACAAGCCAAAAGAACCCTAGTAATATTAATTTTGTGTGTTTTTAATCATTCAATTTTTTTCCATTCACATGACACACAGCTAACATTGATTCATTTGCAAATGCTTTATTTTCTCCCCTCCAGTGGGGCTGATTTAAATTGATGTTGTGTTGATTTATTTCATATCAATTCTGCACTTTTGAATGTTGCTGTCAATTTATTTACTTTGCAAAGAGGTCAGATTTTTGGGTGCTGTGGCCATTCTACCTTTTTCTTTTAAAAATCTTCTTAATACGTTGATACATTGATGCAGCTCCCACCCCCCCACCCCCAAAAAGGAATACAATACATTGCTCAGAAGCATAGAACTTTGCAGTGAAAGAGCCATTTTCTGCTTGGGATCGTTTGAAGGGAAAAAGAACAACAGTGGAGTGGGGGGGGAGGAATACACTGATCAGAAGGAGACAGCCTTTCCCCCATGTCATTTCCCTGCGTGTCCACTGTCCTTATAACACTTTTTCGATAGATCAGAAAAAAAAATTAAAAAATAATAAAAAGAGGGCAATTGCATTGTTCCAGAATTATCATGATAAAAGGATAGATTTAAAAACCTGCCAAGTGTAATCAGCTAAAATAGTTCAAATAGCTGGAAATGAAATGATTATTTTCACAACCATGTTAATGTACCCACTGATATGTATAGCACATGACCAACTTTTAAAATGTATTGATTCGAAAAAGACATGAAAATATTTTGGCCCATGTGATCGAGCCCTTACTTTATCACAGTAAGTTGCAGCTAGAATAGGCCCATTTGAATCAATGAAACTTTTAAGAGGAATTGACTCAATAAAACTGCATTGACTCAAGGGGCCACCTCTAGTGTAATAGACTACATCTCACCATTAATTCCTTTCCTTTATAATTTCCTTTTCTGCTTCTGTAGGACAGCAATGTTTACCATGTCATTAAACAGAAGAGATGGTAAGGTTCTGATTTTTCATTCATTCATTCATTCATTCATTCATTCATTCATTCATTCATTCATTCATTCATTCATTCATTCACTCACTCACTCACTCACTCATTTACTTACTTACTTACTTACTTACTTACTTACTTACTTACAATAGGTAAAGATAAAGGTTCCCGTTGACATTTTTCGTCCTGTCATGTCCGACTCTAGGGGGCGGTGCTCATCCCGTTTTCAAGCCATAGAGCCAGCGCTTGTCTGAAGACAATTTCTGTTGCCACATGGCCAGCATGACTAGGGAACGCCGTTTTACCTTCCCACCGAGGTGGTACCTATTTATCTACTCACATTTGCATGCTTTTGAACTGCTAGGTTGGCGAGGAGCTGGGACAAAGCGATGGGAGCTCACTCCGTCACGTGGATTCGATCTTACAACTGCTGGTCTTCTGACCCTGCAGCACAGGCTTCTTATTTATTTTATTTTTAAAAAGATACAAACACAAAGAATTATAACCTTAAAACCCAAATAAGCTTTGTTATTAAGACAAACTGAAATCTAATCTAATTTATTAGGTGCTAGGGATTGACAGAATGGGGATGCTATCAGTAAGTATCACAGACTGCTTGCAAACCTCTGAAGGCTGTCTGCCCATCTTTTGGGGCAGCCTGTATCGGGGGAGCAAAGAAGCTATTTTCCCCATAGCAATTGCTGTACTACAGACAACAACATCAATAATAGAGCTAGGGAGAGGATTCCATACATCTCTGTGGCCCCACTGCCTCCAACAGTTACTGTCTTCGAAAATTAGGAACAGAGGACGGATCTTGATGCTGAGCACAAAGCCGTGGACAAAAGCTTGGGTCCTTTTTGTTTCCACCTCTGACATTCAAACTACGCATTACAGATAGCCCATCATTAGAATAGGTGATTCTCTGAGTGCTAAAAAAAATCTACTTGTCACAGCACTAGAAACACTGCAAAGAACCAAGAAGTAAAGCAATTTGCAGGACATGAGGGATAAGATTTCCAAGCCTGCCTGTCCATATGTCCAGCCTCTCTCCACCAACCCCCAGTCCCCACCTCAATCCAGGTTATCTGTTACAGGCAGTGTTTTCTCTAACCCTGGTCCCCACAAGACATCTATGGCAGGCTGGCAAAAGTATTAAGCCAGGCCAAGTTGCACAATCGCTTTGGTGGACAGATTACAAAATGCTCCCCAGCTGGCATTTCTCCTCTTCCCAGGCTTGCTTCCAAATGATCCGTTTAGACTGTTTCATGACAAGAAAGTTAAACCTCTTATTTAGACAGGATTTGGGGTGATGGTCCTCTTTAGAATTCAGGGACTCTTCCCTGTTGTTATTTTTTTTTTAAAAAAATCCCCTTTAGCAGAACAGCGAACGGACACAGTACCTTGTGAAATGCTAAAGATTTTTCAAAATCTATAAATGTAATAGGCTCCCATCCATCCCATGATTGGAACGGTCTTTATTTTCTATTATTATAATTACTTGTGGAGGATAGAAGGAAGACAAAAAACAGAGAGACAAAACACACACAGACACACAACACAACACAGCACAACACAGACGGATAGCAGCAAAGCACTGGCAGTCCACCTCCCCCCCCCTCGCCTGCATCTTTTTCCTTTCTTGCAGTTTTGTTTCACTGATTTGAGCTTGTTCTAATTTTGTCATTCAAGCCATCTGACTCTCCCAGCTCTATACAAACAAAACCTAATTTAGTCTGCGATGTTTTAAGTCATAACAATGACGGATAGCCAAGGTTCAGGTGTGCCAGCATATTTAAATACCTAGTCTGCGATTCCCCCCCCCCTCCATCCCCATCTCTGATATGAAGACAGGCAGAGAGGTTTGGGTGGTGGGGCTTTTTTATTTATTTTTATTTTTCACTCCGCAGATTAATTATGATTTTGCACTTGGAAGCAAGGGGGCAGCTCTTTGTGTTCTACATTATTAATTGGTTCTTTAATTGGGAATTCCAGGGGCTTCAGATTGTTGGATAGCACGGGCTACGCTTATAGATATACATGTATAGCGAGGCTGGCTAGCTTCATTCTGTTGCCTTTTTGTATCTTATGAAGGTCACAATAAAAAGTGATTGTTTGGCATAGCAGCCGTGAATTATGCCACACAGACAAGCTTTTAACCTATGTGCCTCTGCTCTGAGTGAGACACACACGGATGTGCTCCTTTTAAACAGTTCTCTATTGAAGAGGATTCAATCACCATAATGAATCTGAAGCCAAGCAGCAATCTTCTCCACTGAAAGAATTTCTAAAAGATTGTAGAATTTGTAAAACGAACAGCTCACAGACTAAATGGCTGTGTGGGTGAATCAATTATTGTGGGCCGTGTGGTAGTCATAATATTTAGTACATATCAGAATAGTGTTTCAGGTATAATAAGATATTCTGGGGCTTTCTGCCTCCTCCTTGACGTTCTTTTTCCACACCCTCCGTGCCCTCCCCTTGCAGAAAAAAGTGTTGCTCCCCCATACACAGTGCTCTGCATGTCTACTCAGAAGTAAGTCTCGCTTTTTCAGTGAGGCATTTCCCCCAGGTCGGTGATTTTAGGATTGTAGCCTTACTAGGCAGTCTTCCTCGGATCTACTGAAATGTAAACCTTTGTTGTGTGCAATGAAGCTTACTCTCAGGTAAATGGGTAAAAAAAAATTACAACCGTATTATTCAATACATACTTGGAACTAATATGAAGTCAAGAGAAAAATCAGTTTACAGCTGAAAGTAAGTAAAAACGGTTGTCCCATAACTGCATTAAAAATGTGCATTAGGTTATCTGAAAAAAAAGCTCTCAGACAAAGCATCCACACAGACAACAAGTGTGCAATGCAAACATATTTTTTCCTCAGGTCTGCTTTCTCACAGCTTCCTTATTAATACAATAATTATTTTCCTCCGACAGCAGCATTTATAACCATCTAGTCTGTGTCCAGCTGCCCATATTTCCATTAATCAAGGGACTCGAAGACGACTGCCATCATTTTCATTTATGATGACTTATAGGTTCATTGCAGTTTGCTTAAATGTTACGGCGAGCAAGACAGCTGTGGGCAAAAGAAGGAGCATCAAATGGAGCTAGGTTAATTTTTTTGTATGCTTGAAAAATGAGATGAACCGTCAGCGGCACAACTCGACTTTATGCTGCAAGCCCTCGGATCGACTTGTCAGGTGTTATGGTTTGGCCCAGATGCCTTTGGTCTCAAATGTCTGCTCGAAATTGGGATGGACAGATAGATAAATAGACAGATATTATCCTATTCAAGCATGATGCCATCTAGGAACAAAATATGCTTGAATACATGCATCCTTCCTGCTGTTATCATGTTTCTCCCTAATAAATTTTGTTAAGTTTGTCTCCCAAATCAGACGTGCACAGAATTCTGGTGTTTATACTCAGGTGATAATTCCAATGGCGTGTATGTTTTGGCTTTTAAAATATTTTCACAATGATACCTTTTTTGCCAAATGAGGGAGCACTTCTTCCAGATACAGCACCAATATTCTGTCCAAGTGAGGCCCCTAATTAGACAGCATGTTCACCCAAGCCTCTCTCTCCTTACTCTCCTGAAATAGATGTAGAGTCTCCTCTATATGTGGAAACTCTCTATGCAAACTAGAGAGTCTGAAAAATCAAGTGAGAGCATGTACGAGGAAAGGAAGCCTTCCTCTTCAATCATCAACAAGGATGATGGAGTTGGCTAGGCTAGCATGTACCTTCTTCTCAAGATGGATGGAAGGAAAGGTTGATGGGACAATTGAGTGTAACTATCTTCAAGCATCTAGATAAACACCCGAGAAAGGCACTATGCAAGCTCCACCTCTACCTCATGTGAAGAAGGATCGTTTGAAGATGAGAGCTTCTCTGCTAGTGGAGACTCACCACTGAAAACTTCAAGCAAAATCAAGATCCCTGTGAAATAAAAGCAAAATAGCCAACATTTTCCTGATAACATAACAAAAGATCATCTTTTGAAGTAACATTACTTGTTAACAACAATAAAGATCAAACAGCCATAGTGGTTGTTGCATTGTTTTTCAAAGTTATGGGGTTGTAAGTAGAGTCCCTGGATAGGTGGGACTCGTTAACCTGGGAAGGCAGCCCATCTAGGAGAAGGAAAACTCCAATCCCAAACCTCCACCGCCTTGTGGCTAGATCCACTCATGGAAAAGGCTTCAGGAGTTAACCTAGAGGCAAAATCCGGAGCCGGAGTCCTGGAGGCAGTTCATGTCTTTCTGGCAACTCCTGCAACGTTGCTGGAACCAGTTGTATTGGCTCTTGCCTTTCCATTGGACTATTTCAATGATGTGGAGAGGGGGGATTTGCTGGTTGGGTAACAGCCTAGCCTCCATATTATTTTACCCAGGCTTTGTGCTCTGAAGAGGACACTCCAGCTTCACATACAGCGTCAAAGTCCTCCATACAGAGCACGTTACCATAGTCTCTCGAGACTGAAGGATGCCTATGATGGGGTTGCAAGTAATGTTACTGATAATATGGTACTTCTAAGCTCTGTTCACGGCATCTGGTTATGAGGTCACACCTGTGGAGCGCTTCTCATCCCAAGAAGCCTTACATTGATGCTGTTGGGAATTCAGGCTGCAGTGATAACAACTATCTGGAATAGGGAAACATGAATGAGCATAGAAGTGAGTGCATGGGGATAGAGGAATGTTCCGTGAGTTGTAACTTGCTATGGTTCTTCTGCCCCTTCTCAAACAACCTGGAGTTCCTCCTAATTGTAGGGTTGCCAGTGGGGGAGATTACAGCAAGTCCATTTGTTACATTGGATATTGTAATTCAAAGGAGCAGAACTGGGTGGTTTGCTGATTTGCATGCTTTTGCATGAACTTTAGGTGAGTAGCTGGACTTTATCCATACCTTGACCTCCCAAAATCCTTAAGCCTTCTGTAATAGCCCTGCAAAGCAAAGCAAAGCCAGATGGGAGCCATTTGCTCTTTCCTTACATGCCCAAGAAATCACCACCTGTTCTTCCCAAAAGCCATTTTCTTGGCCTTGCCTCCATCTTCAGATCAGGTCTGGCATCTGCCATACCAAGTCAGAGGGATCTGTCTACATGGCCCTTCTACCAAACTGTTTAATTCAATGGTTGGCAGCTGTACCCCTGGGGTCAGTAGTCCCAGCTGTAGGCGAAGATTGTATTATTTCTCCATCTCTGCACAACAGTTGGATGTCTCATGATGGGGTTGGAATCTGGAATCCCAGAAAAAGTAATCTTTCTAAATGCTAGGAGAGAACATACATATACACAGACATGCATGCATGCGCACATGTTGAGTTTGGGATCAGATCTTTCATCTTATTCCTGTGATTGTGACTACCCCCAGCCTCTAAAAGCTTGATAGTACTCAAGACCTATTTCCGCAGAAATAAAGGAAAGCCATCAGATTTGAGAATAAAGAAGCAGCCCCAGGAAGTGCCAAATATAAATTTTCCAATAGGCACAAGTGCCAGAGATGACAGAAGGGGTGTCCCTTTAATAAAAGACTACTCTTTATTAAAAGTGTTACAAGCCGTACTCCTTTCAGGTTTTAGACAATGTAATGTGATTTATTCAAAGAAATGCTGATGATTAGACATTAAATGGCACTAAATATTCCACTTCCTCTACACTCCCTGATAAACTGGTTTCATTAACATTATAAGTAACAAAAGTTTCCATTTCAGTCGGCCCATTTTTTGTTTTTTGTTTTTTGTTTTTTTTAAACACGATCTCAGCTGCAGATGCACGATGCGATCAGATTCATACTGTAGCACATGCATTAAGTCATCGTAGTCGTCCTTTCAAACATATGGTCCTATACGTCCTCTTAATGAGCGATTTCTATTTAGGGGCACCATTGTAGAACATTGGTTGAATTGGTAGTCAGCGATCCAGCTGGGGCTGGTTCCTAGGGGCCAAAATCCAATTTCCCCAAATGTCAGAAGAGCTGCCCCTCCCCATCCTACAAAAAACACCTAAAAAGTGAAAGGATAGAGTCATTGGTTTTCAGGATCCCTGTTGAAATCTTGAGGAACTACATAGGTACACATGTGCACTCAGAAAACCCATGGATAGGCAGCAATTTGGAGCAGGGCAGAGGGCCAATATAGCAATGATTGAGTCTTCTTGCTGCATGTTGTTGTTGTTGTTTAGTCATTAAGTTGTGCCCGACCCTTCGTGACCCCATGGACCAGAGCACGCCAGGCCCTCCTGTCTTCCACTGCCTCCCAGAGTTTGGTCAAATTCATGTTGGTAGCTTCGATGACCCTGTCCAACCATCTTGTTCTCTGTCATCCCCTTCTCCTCCTGCCCTCACACTTTCCCAACATCAGGGTCTTTTCCATGAGATGGCCAAAATATTGGAGCCTCAGTTTCAGGATCTGTCCTTCCAGTGAGCATTCAGGGTTGATTTCCTTCAAAATGGATAGGTTTGTTCTCCTTGAAGTCTAGGGGACTCTCAAGAGTCTCCTCCAGCACCACAATTCAAAAGCATCAATTCTTCGGCGGTCAGCCTTCTTTCTGGTCCAGCTCTCACTTCCATACGTCGCTACTGGAAAAACCATAAACACCTGTTAAACCTGAAAGGAAAAATGCCCCATGGGCTGGCAGCCCTGCAAAGTCAACAGTCCAGAAAAACTCCCCATGTGTGCTGTAGGTAAGATTGTTTGGAAAAGAGTGTCGGCAGGAATGGCAGCAATGGAAACAACCTACCACTTCTGTAACATTGTAAGAATTCACACCCAGGTCCCGGGTTAACCCTACATTCTTAGGGAATGGGTTGCTGCTGACTGACAACCCCAAGCACAAGTGATGGCAGAGGCATTAAACAGACTTAGTGTCCACCTTCTGGACTCATGTTTCCATCATCCCCAGCTAGCATCCTGCATAATACTGCATAATTTCTTATTTTTTTAAAAGAAAAATTAAATGGCCAAACAAAAGTCCGTCACACTTCGAACTAGCATAGATTCCACCTTAGTGGGACATTTTGGTACAGTTGCCATTTGACCAACTTTGCAAAGAATGAGAGAGGGAGAATGAAAAAACCTTCTGCTTTCTTGGAACACCATAGAAAAAGATGACCCATCCCAGACCAAATGGACTGAATTGTTTTTTTTTTTAAGCTTCACAGGTTTAGCTTCTAAGTAAAAACATTAATAAAACAATAAGGAGATGTGCTTACCTAAAACAAAGATGGAGAACGTTGACCTCTCCAGATTGTTGATGGTCTACAACTCACATCATTCCTCATCATTGGCCACTGCTAGCTGGGGATGATGGAAACATGAATCTAGAAAGGCCATAGGTAGGTAACCCACTTCTAGTCTAGACACATCAATCTGAACTGTTACAAAACAGATATCTGATATTCACATGGGGCTAAAGGTACATTCTGGATTTTGCTTTATCATCTGCCTTTTATCCAGCTACAGGGAATTTTATTATTTTTGACATTACTCTTTGCTCTGTTTGATCTGTTTGGGTAGTATAGTATGTGTTTCATATTCTCAAAGTTTCCGCACTGCTTTTAGAGACAGATATGTTTGTAGTACAGATATGTTGCCATAAAAAAGGGAACCTGGCCATGTGGTCCATGAATAAAATTAAAAAGGAGACATGAATAATTGGGCTTTTGAAATATTGGGAAGAGTAGGGAGAGGAAAAGGGTAGCTTCTTCTCGGACCAGAAACAGACATTACAGCTAGCCCGTGACTGGATGTGAGAAATTCTTAACTAATGAAAGCATCTTAAGTGTCACAGCACAAGCTTCTCTCATTTCTGGAATGAAGAAGATAAGGTTACTTGGTTTGGTGATCAGTCTTCAGGACTTAGGAGTGAGATTCCTTTGGTGTTTGATTTCACAGACCCAAATAGGCTGTCTCGGCCACTTCTCAGCAACATCAGTGTGCTTTTGGCTGTAATTAGGAGCCACGTGGTGGCGCTGCGGGTTAAACCGCAGAAGCCTTTGTGTGCTGCAGGGTCAGAAGACCAGCAGTTGCAAGACCAAATCCACGCAACGGAGTGAGTTCCTGTAGCTTGTCCCAGCTCCCGCCAATCTAGCGGTTCGAAAACATGCAAAAATATGAGTAGATAAATAGGTACCACCTCGGTGGGAAGGTAAACAGCACTCCGTGTCTTAATCACGCTGGCCACGTGACCACGGAGGGTTGTCTGTGGACAAACATTAGCTCTATGGCTTGGAAACGGAGATGAGCACCACTGCCTAGAGTCGGACACGACTGGACAAAATTGTCAAGGGGAACCTTTACCTTTTACCTCTACTGCTTGTTTCTTGCCTGAGCACTTTGTAACTCTTGTTCCTTCTGCTCCTTGGCAATACAAGTGATATGCACCTTGATCAAAAGACAAATAATTGACTTTTTGTTTCTAATTCTTGGAAATAGGCAAGGATGCAATCCTTCCTTGAGGGGCAACCTGGTAACACCATAGCTCAAGTTAGGTCTCTGAGCTCACAGTCTCCGCTTTGGAATGGAAGTAAGTACAGCCTCCCCCCCGCTCCTTGACAAATATGTGGCCAAGGCGATTTTTGAACTTTTCAGCTTCTCCATCTTTGCATCCAAAGTTTTGTCACGTCCAGCCTGCGGAGTCGTCCTGAAAGATTTGAAAACTTGCTCTCTCTTTTTTTAAATTTTTAGACAATTGGCATTATGCCCTTTAATTTTCTTTGTCTCTAACGTATCTGATCTGTTTTAGGATGTTTTCTCACCCGTCGGCTCCAAGTTCCTCTTAGCCTCAGTGTTGTCACTGCAAGCAAGGCTGTGGCACACATCCCAGAGATGCAACACTGATTCCTTTGAAATGAAACAGGGATCCAGGACACAATACCAACAGGCCTGCATGACCCTGCTTGATGTCAGACTGCGCTTCTGGCCTCTGCCGGACTACTAGAGGTGTACTTCTGAGATTTCACACTGCTTTGGCATGGCAGGAGAGGAAGCTGAACACGGTCCATATGCGTTGCTTCCGACGCATTTTTGGTATCACCTGGCAGGACAGAGTTCCAAATAGAGTAGTCCTAGAACGAGCTTGAGAGTTAGTGCAGGGATATCGCCCCAGAGGGAGACCACAGCTGCAATACAAGGCTATCTGCAAGCGGGATCTGAAGGCCTTAGGAATGGACCTCAACAGATGGGAAACCCTGACATCTGAGCATTCAGCCTGGAGGCAGGCATTGCATCACGGCCTCTCCCAATTTGAAGAGACCCTTGTCCAGCAGGCCGAGGCAAAGAGGCAGTCCCGAACCCAGCAAAATCAGGGAGCTGGACAGGGGACAGATTGTATTAGTCTCCAGTGTGGAAGGGATGGTCACTCTCGAATTGGCCTTCTCAGCCACACTAGATGCTGTTCCAAGTCCTCCATACAGAGCACGTTACCATAGTCTTTCAAGACTGAAGGATGCCTAACTAACTGGTATTACTATTAAAAACAATGTATTGCTGCAAGTTACTGCTTGGGTTCCTTGTCCTGTCAAACCATCCCAGGCAAATCTTGGAAGTAACTAGTTACTCATATTTATTTCCAAGTCCTTCCTCCAGTAACATGAGTCCAAACTGGATCATCTCTAGAGTGAAGCTTCACATGGGATGACATCATTCTGTCTGCAATACAGCTAGAACTTTTTTCAGTTACTTTTCTCATTACAGGGACTCACTCAATGATGGAGGAGCAATATCTCACACTTCAGGTTCTGGTGCATAGTGGGCCTTGTGTTGCTGCCTCATGCTATTTTGTAGGATTAACACAGCAACAAGAGAGCGTGTTTTGTTCCACAAGGCAGTGGCTTGTAGAGTTCAGAATTTTTTTCTTAAATCTCGTTAAATAACTAAAATAAACTACAGACTGTTTCAGTTAGTTTTGATTTAGTTTTAAATATTGTGCCTATTAAGGCAACTAACCTTATTTGCAGGCCCATGGAACAACACCATAACTATCCGCTTAAACAACGATTTCCCAATCTTTTTGTGGTGGAGGCCAGCACAAATGGCTGAAAGCGGCTGGAGCAGTCCTTTACAAAAATTTGCAGAAGGGCAGTGGTAACTTCATGTCAGACTTTGCCAACCCTTACAACCTCTCTAGCGACAAAAAAATGTTAAACCCTCCAGAGTGGGACAGACGATGAGGAGAGAGATTCATTCCCTCTCCCCTTTCAGCTCAAAAGTAATTTCCATATTTCAGAGACTTGCCATTGTGTTCGCTCGCTCTTGAAACAAAGTTTTGGTTTTAGCTTTTCCTTGTCCTGCTGAGAAACCTGGGACCGGCAGAATGAGTGCCACAGACAAACAGAGTCCCTAAGAATATTAAGGGTAGACTTCCATCTAATTAGCTGTCCACTTGGAGAGGAGAAAAAAACCTTTCTTTTCCTATTCAGGTTCTTTAGTGCAACTTTTTAAATATGTTCCCATTCAGATCTGTGACTCGTCAAAGCCAAACACAACAGGCTATTCAAAGATGTTTGTCTCCTGGACTGAGCAAAGTCATCAAAATTCCATCGACATTGTTCCTTCTTACCTTTAAAAGGGGGGAAAAACAAAGAGATATTTCATTTTGCCATGAAGCCTTTCAGTATTAAATCATAGGCCTCTTTGTTAAGTGCAAGGTTAAGATTTCCCCCTATGCTTATTTATCAAAGGATATCTTGCCTATATTCTCTGGCCACATTAAAAGGCTGAAATATGGGTGAATGTGTTGGAACTGCTGCAGACATATATGACCTTACGTATGAGTGTGCAGGTGTGCATCCACGCACACTCAGATAACTCACAGCTACAAGTGTGAAATTGATTCCACAGAAAAATGTTGTGTTTGAGATATATTGAAGGTTTATCGGCCCGTATCACAGAATCATGGGCTCTGCATGCACAACAGGAATAATCTCACCATTAGCAGCAGCTTGCTGCTAATTAAAGACTTCCTTTTTGCATACTCCTCAAAGTTAAAAAAAAGGGATTCTTCAATTAGCAGCAAGTTGATGCTGATGACAACCAGGGATGGGATATTTGGATTTCTTAGCCTTAAAATTGCACAATTCTCCATTCTAGACGTTCTACCTGACAAACAGATACCTACATGTGACTAATCTGGGAGAAAGGCCTCAAATGAAAGTCTTTGATACTGTGCTAGGCCTAACTTTGCCCAGCTTCCTGTTCAGAAAGAAAACTCCCAGCTGGCTCTGGGAAAGCAACAGGAAGCTTGCAGGAAGTTAGGCCTAGCTCAGCCTCAAAACCTCCCAGTTGAACCACCTTTAGATATGAGGAAGGTGTCTGTCTGTCAGACAGAACTTCCAGAATGGAGAATTATGCAATTTAAAGTCTAAGAAATCTGAAAGTCCCCTCTGTAATGAATCATTCTAGCCCAAGAGGATACTTGTCTTGGATTTTAGAGGGAACTCAAGAAGTCATATTTTCTGATCCATTCCTACTGCAGGATATCAACTACTACAGCATCCCTGTTTACAATCCAGTTAGGCAGGCAATGTGTAGCCTGCCTAACAGGATTGTAAACCACCCAGACAGTGTTTTGCTTGCTTGCTTGCTTGCTTGCTTGCTTGCTTGCTTGCTTGCTTGCTTGTTTGTTTGTTTGTTCGACTGACTGACTGACTGGTTGGCATACACCCGATTAGTGTTGTGCAGTATTCTGGGCAGTTTGAAAGCAATAACAAAATAACATAAATATAGCTTTAAATGCTATGGGATGATACACTTTGCTTTGCTTGCAGCAGGTGTGTGTGTGTGTGTGTGTGTGTGTGTGTGTGTGTGTGTGTGTGTGTGTGTGTGTGTGTGTGTGTGTGTGTGTGTGTGTGTGTGTGTGTGTGTGTGTGTAAGGGTCAGAAAGGCTGGCTGGGGATAGAAAAATGGCTTTGGGGGCTGACTGGTCTCCACCATGATTTAATGGAGCACCATTCTGACATGCCCCCCCCTCCCATCATATACTATTTGGGAGCCCAGACACAGGTAAAGTCACTGTGAGAAACAGTTGCAATGGATTCTCTGAGCTGCTCCTACGCACCCAAAGGTATTTCACCAGCTATACATATTTTGTTTACAAGCAGCCTCAGCTTTCTCTTGATTGCGAGGCATTGCGGAGTAGCCGATGAGGTTTACTGTTGACATTTCTGCATTAGCTGGCTTTTGTCAATCTTGGCAGGCTCAGAAATTCTATCTTAAGGGCTGCTCTTTATTAAATTTGCAAGATACAAAACTGTGACTGACAAATAGTCGCTTTTCTTTTGTGAATGCATAAATAATAAATACACCGCTCTAAAAATAATTAAAATATTGCTCAAATTTAAAACATGGCGCAGAGCGGGGGAGGGAAAGACGTAATTTCCAGACTGCTCGGTATTTTAAAAGAAAGGAAGAAGGCCAATGTGCATTGTAAACAAGTTGGCAAATGGTTTTCCCCCCATTCCTCATTAGCTTTCGGCTGTGTTCAATTTTAAAAAGAGGTTGAAGGGGCGAAAGGGGAACATGAATTGAAAAATGATACCCCAAAATATTTCAATGCTGGAGCAGACAATTCATGTAGCACCTATGCTATGAGATAGCAAAGGTATCAGGATAAATACAGTGGTTAGCCCCAACTGGAGGAGCAAACAAGGAGCATACAAGACTGCCTTATACTGTACTGAATTGGACCCCTGATCCATTGAGCCCGGTATTGCTAAAGGGTGCAAGGAGGCTGCAGAAAGGTTGATTCACTCCATTTTCCAATGACCAAACAACATAATTTCTGGAGAGAACCAGCCTATCCTAGAACATTCCTATCAGTAATATTTTGTTCCCATCAGGTGCTTCTGCTTTTTGGTGTGGTTAGAATTGCCCCATTTTGGTTCATTTCCAACACATGCAATCACTGGAAATGAACCAAAGTGAGCTTGGGGCTGTCAAGGCTCCAACACTTCCTGTGCATTGGGGAGGGGCAGAGGAAGTGGACCTAGACTGTATTAGGGCTGAGCTGATGTGCTGCACCACTTACAACAACGGCAATAATAAAATAAAGCTTCTTCCCAGAAGCAGGAGGAGACTGGAGGGGGATTTCTGCTCAGCAGTGGATGTTTCCTCCTATTTTAACACTTCCCTAATATGGTCTAACATTTTTTCACTTCCTCTGTCCCTCTATGGAGGAGCAGAGGATAATTTGCCAATATCATGAAGTGAATTTCTTCTTAAGCCACTTGAAAATATGGGAAATTCCCAGTGGAAGGAGCTGGATCAAATAGGGTCACTTGAGGTCCAGTAGGCCATTTGGATGCAAGGAACATACCAGATGGCATATTGGGCCTTACCAGCGGCCTTATTTAGACCAATCCAGCTTAGTCCAATTGAACTCACTCTGTAGACAAACCCTCAGACTGCCTACAATGGTTCTCCAGGATTTCAGGCAGGGTTCTTCCCTAGCCCAGTTTGAACATCCTTGGTATTCCCAGATGGTCTCCCATCCATGTATCAGCCAGGCTATACCCTGCTTAGCTTCTGGACTCAAATGAAACTGTGATGGTATGGTAGGACTCACTGAATCAATGGAATTAAAACACATTGATTTGACAAGTCCTGTTCATTCTGTCAATCTCTTTGAGTTTAATTAATAACTATAATGCCGTCAAGGCTGCAATGACAGTCTACTATGGGAGGCATATCGGTGAGGCCTCTAACCATCCAGCAGAACTCTTTAAGGTGTTCTTTGACCTCACTGGAGCTGGACAACATTGGGGGTCTCAACCGGATACCATGACATTCAACCAGTTCGCAGCCCATTTTTTATCTCAAATTGAGACACTTTCCAAGCCAACCATCTCTCGCTCAGACCCATACCCTTCCTGGTTTTTAAAAGCTGGCCCAGAGAGTACAGCAGAGTGAGCCTGTCAGAGCATCAATTCCTCCATGCAGGAGGGATTATCTCCCTCTATGTGTGAAGGAGACAGTGACCAGGCCCATTCTAAAAAAGCCAAATCTTCTATCAGATTATTTCAACAACTATCGTCCCATTGCAAACATTCCATTCATGGGAAAACTGGTCAAGAGGGCAGTGGCTGGTCAGTAGCAGGTGTTCCTGGATGACACCAATACAGTACTCTAGGATTTAGGCCAACCCATGGGATGGAGCCTCATGGATTGCTCTGCTCCATGATTTTCTTTGGGAGGCTGACAGGGGGAGGGAGGGAAACCCTGCTGGTCCTCCTGGATCTCTCAGCGGCCTTTCATGCCATTGACCACAGCATCCTTCTGAGACGGTTGTTGAGGTTGGGGATTGGAGGTTCAGCTCTGCTCCTTCCTCAAAGGTCCGTCCCAGAGGGTCCAGCTGGGCAAGGTTGCTTCAGCCTCATTGGTAGTGCAATGCAGTTCCAGTGGGTCAATTATCTTTGATCAGTCCTATTTGAGACCACTGGGAGAACTCATCCGGAGTTTTGGAGTTCACTTTCATCAGTTTGTTGACGACACAAAGTTTGCTTATCTCTCCTTTTCCTCCTCAGCCGTGGAAGCCGTGCAGACCCAGGAGCACTTCCTGGCTGCTGTCATGGACTGAGGGATGGCTGACAGGTTGAAGTTGAATCCTGACAAGACAGAGGATGGTTGTTGTAGGGGACGGGGGACCCCGACTGATGAAATGGCCATTTACCTATTGATGGGGTCACTTTCCCCCTGAAGGATTAGGTGCAATATCTGGGTGTGCTTCTGGACCTCGCTCCCTCAGTGGAAGATCAGATCTCAGCCATGGCCAGCTCTGAGATCCGATTTTACCGTCTGAGGCAGGTCACACACCTTCGGCCCATCTCAGTGGGAAGTTCCTAACAACACTGCTCCATGAGTGTGTAACCTTGAGAATTGCAACACTCTCTATGTTGGGCCACCTTTGAAGGTGGTTCGGAAAGCTGCAGCAAGCGCAGAACGCAGCTGCCAGGCTGGTTTCTGGCACAATTCAATCATGTTTCACATCTGCACTGGCTGCCTATATGTTTCCGGGCCAAGTTTAAGGTTCTTATGTTAACATTTAATACCCTTAACAGTTTAGGGCTTTGCTACCTGTATGAGTGCCTCTCCCTCAAAACATCTACCCAGCCCATCCGTACCGCATACACTGGGACATTGCAGGTAGCAACCCTAAGGGAGGCCCAAAAATCTGTCTCTTGAAACCGGGTCTTCTTGGTGGTTGCTCCATCACTTTGGAACTCGCTCCCACCAGAGGTACGATTAGCCCCTTCCCTCCTTGGTTTCAGGAGACAAGTTAAGACCTTCATTGGCCTTACCCCAGAGTAATGTTGCTGACTAATGGGGCTTCCCCTACCCTCTTGTTTATGCCCCGTTCTGTTTTCCCTACCTTCATTATATTTAATAATTTTAATATTTTATAGTCTATCTTTTAACTAGGTGTTTTATCTTTTGTTATTACGTCTCACATTTATTGATAGTATGGATGTTATTGGGGTTGTTTGTGTTATTCTGATTTGTTTGCCTGCCTGAGTAGTGGCTCTGCCACTAGCCGCCCAGAGTAGACCTTTGGTCTAGATGGGCGGGATAGAAATCCAGTGTTGTTGTTGTTTAGTCGTCTAGTCGTGTCTGACTCTTCGTGACCCAATGGACCAGAGCACGCCAGGCCCTCCTGTCTTCCACTGCCTCTCGGAGTTGGGCAAATCCAGAAATCCAGTAAATAAATAAAAATAAATAAATAAAATAATTGGGATAGATAGATAGATAGATAGATAGATAGATAGATAGATAGATAGATAGATAGATAGATAGATAGATAGATAGATAGATAGATAGATAGATAGATAGATAGATAGATAGATAGATAGATAGATAGATAGATAGATAGATAGATGGATGGATGGATGGATGGATGGATGGATGGATGGATGGATGGATGGATGGATGGATGGATGGATGGATGGATGGATGGATGGATGGATGGATGGGTGGGTGGGTGGGTGGGTGGGTGGGTTGGTTGGTTGGTTGGTTGGTTGGTTGGTTGAATTTGTAACAGTTAATAAACTAAGTAGCAAAGAATTTGTTGCCATTTAGGACTGCCATTCTATAGGTCTAGGGGGATCCTGCAACAACTATAGGATCCTCTGTCCCAAAGATTTCATCCCCCCCCCTCCTTTTATTATCATGACTGCTCACCCTGACTGGTGCTCCTGTCTCTGTAAAGTCAAAAGAAAAATGCCCTGCGAGCATCCCAGGGGTAGACTGGGGAAAAATTGTTGTCGTGGGTTTTTCGGGCTCTTTGACCGTCTTTCTGAAGATTGTGCTCCCTAATGTTTCGCCAGTCTCTGTGGCCAGCAGAGTAGCACTCTGTGCTCTGGTGCAGTTTGCTTGGGAGTTGAGTATTTATTTGGGAAAAAATATTTTGAGTATTTGGGGGGAAAATACTTTGGATCCCAACCCCTTCATTTCCCAGACACATCCCTGGAACAAAGGAGGAACTAATCCCAACCCTGGAGATGCCCTAACTGTTTCCTTCTCCAGTGGAAGATCCAAGGGGGGAAAAAGGCCAGCCATGGAGGGGGCAAATACAGTTGCTACCCTGGCATAGGATCACTTCCTTTACTGCCTGGAGTCAGATTGCTCACTCTGCTTAATAGTAGGGCTGGACCTGACTGAGAGGCAATTGTTATCTCGTATCAAGTCTAACCAAGAAATCTCTTCTATGCAATTCCTTTATTTGGGAATCTGTGACATAATTCCTACTTCCCCCCCCCAATGCTCTCCCCCCCCAACCCTCAGCAGCCATTATATATGATAAATAAAACAATGCCGTGGAAACAGTGAAATCTCTCATCAATGTCTTTGTGAAAGGGGCCCAGATAAATGAGTCTCCGAATCAAAGGCAGATTACATGACTGACCATGTATCATCCTCTATGTATTGAGCATAGCCTTTGTAAAGTTAGAGCGGTAATAAAAAGTGGTATTGTGTGCTGTGAAAGGCTGTGTGGGTCTGTGCATGACTAATCTGTCTTTCTGCATTATTTTATTCAATCTTCTCTGACTTTATGCCTTTGACATTTTTGCTACACTCAGTAAATTTGAGTGAATAGGCAATTTTAAAGAATTTTTATAGGGCTTCAGAGAAGTCATATGCCGACTGTATCTTTGTTCAGATTTAACAGTTTAAATATTTCCTTTGTCTAGGATGCAGTGTAATCTTTAGCCAAAAAGGGGTGGGGGAAGGGGGAAGAAGGGGATTTGGAATTGGGGTAGGGAGCTACATATATCAAGTTGTTAATATATTGTCATGTTTTTTTGCTTAAAGGAGAAAATGGAATGAAGGGATTTCAGATAAAAGACAAGATTTGGGAAGATTCTGAGAAATCCTTGGCTTTTGAAATGATCCGCATGGGGCAAACCTTTCCTACCGCTGGTAGATTTGTCCTAGGTCTCTCTTCTGCCCAAGATGACATGTATGTTTTAAACAGTAAAGTCTGGCTGGTTCCAATGAACATTTATCTAGGAGTAAGTGTCACTGAACCCAATGAGATTTACTTTTGCGTAACCGTACGTTGGTTTGGCCTGACAGAGATCTCCCGCTAGCAATCACAGTTTCCAGTTCACCTCCCTCGCCCAAACAAAACGAGGTGGAACAGGGGATGACATTTTTCTTAAAAGGTTTATGAATTTAACAGAGTGATTCTTTTACATATGAATATGGAAACAGAGTCCAACAGGGCTCACTCTCAAACAAATATCCATTCTGCCTACAATATAAACATGCTTTTGTTGTATCTGCTGATTTATCACAATTAAGTTTTGCAAAGTTTGCTGCTTCCTGGTTCTTTAGAGACTGAATATAGCCAGGAATGCGGGAATTGTTTTTACAAAGACAGGGGGGGTTAAGATTGCAAGGCAGGTCATGGTGAATTCTGCCCACCCTCCGCTGTGTGTTTACATCTGCTTGTTTAATGGGCTTCGGGGGGGGGGGATGAAGGCAGCAGGAAAAGGAGAAGACCAAATACGAGATGGAGCGACTCAATAAACGAAGCCACTGCCTTGAGTTTGCAAGATCTAAGCAGGTCTGTTAATGACAGGACCATCTGGAGGCCACTCATTCATAGGTCACAGTGCTGACTTGATAGCACATGACATGACGACAATGTTGGGCTAAATACATAATATATATTTTATATTCTATTTGATATTGTTCCACCGAGTATCACAATACAGCTGCCTAAAATTGAATAAAGGATAACGTTAATCTGCCAAACAAAGGGAAGAATACAAAAGACCCCGTTAAGTGAATGCAAAGATGGCTCTAACAGCTGAGATAACAACATTGCAAGCTTCCAGTTATTGTTGGGCTGCAACTCCTGACAGCCAACACAGGCAATGGTGGAGGATTCTGGAAGATGCAATTCAGCAACATCTGGAGGGTCAAACAATCCCCGTCCATGCACAAAGGTCTCCTAAAATGTTCTTCAGCTCACTAGTTTAACAGCAGACACTGGTGAGATACAGTAGGCAGGCAGGCAGGCAGGCAGGCAGGCAGGCAGGCAGGCAGGCAGGCAGGCAGGCAGGCAGGCAGGCAGGCAGGCAGGCAGGAAGGAAGGAAGGAAGGAAGGAAGGAAGGAAGGAAGGAAGGAAGGAAGGAAGGAAGGAAGGAAGGAAGGAAGGAAGGAAGATATAATGGAACGAAGGAAGGTTAGAACGAAGAAAGGAAGGCGGAAATAAAGAAAGAAGGAAGGAAAGAAAGACAGAGAGAAAGGAAGGAAGGAAGGAAGAATGAAAATCAAAGGAAGGAAGGAAGGAAGGAAGGAAGGAAGGAAGGAAGGAAGGAAGGAAGGAAGGAAGGAAGGAAGGAAGGAAGGAAGGAAGGAAGGAAGGAAGGAAGGAAGGATGCGTATCTGCCAAAATTGAGGTACAGAGAATCTTCATGCAAGATCTGAAAAGGTTAGGGAGGGAGTAGCATGAGGGCCACTTTAGCTCACAACACAAAATAATTTGAGGGTGTCAAGAACATAAATGAGTTGTGATGAAGTCCAAAAGGACCACACATTTAGGTACCTGGTTGCAGAGCCAGAGTTGGGAGTTCGATTCCCCACTGGGCCTCCTTAACAGTGGGGACTCAAGGATCCATAAGGTCCCTTCCATCTCTGCAGTTCAAAGGTTATTATTATCTCTGCCGATGGAGAATACGGGCATTTAAATGGCAAAGCATCACTATAAACAAGTGTTAAGTGATGCATAACAGAGAAAAAAAAAATCAGAGTTTTGCAATACATACTGATGTGAAAAGGATCTGACCAAGAAAAGGATCTTGAGACTGACACAGATAGCTTGTTGAAAATCATTCAGTGTGCAGCTGTTATATGAACAAAAACAGGAACACCCCCCCAAGTTTTATTGGGTGTGATTGGAAAAGTTTTTTTTAATCACCAGTTCCATATATGTACAAGCCTATAATGCAAATCTTCATGCTCATGATACAAAAAAAGAAAGAAAGAAAGAAAAGGAAGGTGAGGTTGGGTGGGATATTGTAGAAACCCATAAAGCAGACAATATCCTAGAAGGATACTGCAGAACCTTAGAAGGTGGACATAGAAGAACCCTCAAGGCTTGAGTTTACAAGACCTGACTGGGCAGGGCTGTCAAGAACAGAATGTTTCAGAGATCACTTGTTCACAAGATCTCCATAAGTCAGAGGCAATTTGACGGGCCTGTAACAACAACAGGAGGCACAGGGAAATGCAATCAAAATGGTGAAAAGGTTGGAGTAACTTCCCTGTGATGAGAGGTTTCAATAAGAGGGAAAATGAGAGAAACATTCAAAATGAAACATTGAGAAAGTAGACGGGGGAAACATTTTCCCGTTGCTTCATACTAGAATCTAGAATAATCCCCTAAAGCTGAATAGTGGGAGAGGCGATACAGATAAAAAGAATTACTTCTTTACATAGCATATAGTTAAAGGGTGGGACTCAGTACCAAAAGTTATAGTGACAGTTGGCAACTTGGACAGCTTTAGAGCCATGGAGGTCCATCAGTGGCTACTAGACAGCAGAGTTCTGTATCGCTTTCAGCATCAGAGGCAGTATGACTCTGTACACCATTTGCTGGGCAATACGAAGTGGAGGGTGAAGTTGACTTATGCCTTGCTGATGGGCTTCCCAGAGATAACTGTGCAGCAATGAGGTGAAAGAGAGTTGAATTAGACAGATTAAACACAGCTTACATTCTTAAACCAGCCCAAGGGTGGAAGAATCAAGAAAATGTCTATGACTTTCTAGAAGAGTTCTCAGAATAAAACAAGAACATTCACTTGGCCAGTTGAATACAAAGGTGGTTATACAATTTATATAATAAAGCACAGCACAGCACTGTATAAAAGCAAAAGGTGTAAAAATGTGCTAATAAACTATGAGGTACTGATATGACCAAGAGTGCTGTGTCACCTTAAAGACCAGGAGGTTTTATTCAGCATCAGTTTTCATGGATTGTCCTCCATATTTTCAAATGCATGGCATGTTGCTTCAGCAGGCAAGCACATATAAGTAGAAGCACGACTGAAATCCTGTTGTGCAACTTTATGCCACAGAACAAGGATGAGGTCGCCAACTGTGGCTATCCTGGGGCATTTTGAGGCCATAAAAAAAATTCCAGAGCCCTCCAGATTTCAGGGATCCCCTAGGTTCCCCCTTCATCTGGGGCAGCCTTTGAGAGCTGCAGAACGGGAGGTGGAACGGTTTACAGCTGGAAAATCGCTGCCACTGATCCCATTCCCAGTTCCCAGCAGTTGTGATTTTCCAGCTTTAAATCGTTCCTCTTTGTGTTTTGTGGGCCTTGAAAGCTGCCCCAGGAGAAAGGGTATCCCTGAATAAAGTTTTTTTATTGCCTTGAAACAGCCCCAAGATGGCCACTTCTAATTATGTCATCCTCATTATGCCATATAAAGTTGTGCTGCAGGATTTTAGCTGATGTATAAATGTCTACATACCAAGACTATAATCCAAGAAATTCACACATGGCTACCACCTTGGAAATTTCTGCAAAGGAACATACAAAATATGCTTAAACAGTATATGAAATAGATTCACCGAACCAACTAGTTTTATTCAGTTTATCTCCAAATTGGGAACCACAGGTTCAAGAGAAACAAGGACTTTTTTTAAACCCTCCCATAGTTTTAAAAACAATATAATTTACATTTCTCTAGATACTTACAAATGAATTCTGCTGAAATCAAAAGGTGAGCATGTATAGGACTGCAGATCAAATATTCTCAAAAGAAAATACAGAAGACTGTACATATAATCTTCAGGTGTAGAGAGACTCTTCTGATACAATACAGCCCAAAGATGGAAGAATCAAGAAATTTTATGTACCGTATTTTTCGCACCATAAGACGCACTTTTCCCCCACAAAACAGGGGGGTGGAAAGTCTGTGCGTCTTATGGAGTGAAGAAAACAGAATATATTTTCCTGTTTTCTTCTCCTAAAAAATTGGTGCGTCTTATGGAAAGGTGTGTCTTATGGAGCGAAAAATATGGTAAATCTCCACAAGAATTCTCAAACAAAGTAGAATTTGGCAATATCAAAATCATGTAAGAACTGTAAACAAGAAAAAGGGGGGGGTTGGGAGAAAATCCACCTCTGTGTTTGGATCCCTTCTTAATATAAAGAGGATGTATCATTCAAAGTTTTCCTGCAATCATTTCGAATATCTCTTACTGCTGCCAATGGTAGTTTATCCCAGTTAAACACAGTGCTTATGTTGATTGATCTTCTAACTGCTATAACAAGAGAAAAAAAACATTAATTGTAAATTTTGGAGAAACTGAGGGCTTATGAATAACATATTACTATACAAATATAGTTTTCTTCTGCCAACATGATGCACAAAGTCACTTGAGCCATCAACATCAAAAATCATTACAGTGGTGAGAGACTCGCTCCACAGCAAATGCAAAGTGCAAAAGGAAGGGGGAAAAAACAATACAGAAAAGGAAATTATTTTATGGGTACTGCTCTCTCAAATATGACTCTGGGTTACAACGTTGTAACAGGGCTTTCTTAAATAGGGCTACGGAACACAGAGGACAATGATGTTATAAATCCTCTCATACCTCCAAGAGGTAAACTCATCTAACATTCACTGAAAACTGCTCTTCATGAGGAAACTCTTCAAGCTTGGCTTTTGCAGTGTTAAAAGCTGGACAGTAAAGAAAGCTGAGAGGGAAAAAAATTGATTGGTTTGAAATATGGCACTGGAAAAGATCTTTGCGGATACTCTTGGCTGCCAGAAAGACTAACAAGTGGGTCCTAGAACAAATCAAGCCTAAACCGTCTCTGGAGGCAAAAATGCTGAAACTGAGGCTGTCCTACTTTGGGACATGAGAAGGCAAGATTCTCTGGATAAGAGAATAATGCTGGGAAAGGTGGAAGGCAGCAGGAAAAGATGTAGCCCAAAGATGAGATGGATTGACTTCCTAAACGAAGCCATTGGCTTATGTTCGCAAGAGTTGAGCAGGGCTGACCTTTTGGAGATTCATAACGATCAGAGACTTGATGGCACATTACTACAACCACTGAGCTTGACTAGCTACAGCTATAGGCACTCAAGTCACCACAAAAGCTATCATGCTGTCTGAGGACATAGTCAAGAATGTGCAAGTACAACCACATCTTTCTAAAAAAAATCTCTTATATGTCCTCCATGAAATGGGAGAGGGATCAGTTCCTGTTGGAGCAGTCTGAAGAACTTAAGGTTGCTCATGACGCCACGGAATTATCTGAGGGCCACAGATTTACAGTAGAGCTTTAGAGATGTAGCGGCTGGTATCCACCATGCAGATCCTACACAGGATGAGCAAGCTGTCTGTGGTGGAGAGGGGAATTCCTGAAGCCTAGAGTTCCACATCTAGTCCCTGGCATAGCTCAGAAATTAAATGCTAAAAGAAGTTGTGCCAGCAATTAGACAAATCCATAAATTGATTTAAAAAAAAAATAGCAGGGAGGAAAAATCCATAAGGGGACCCTGGGGTGAAGGCTGAAGGTGGTTTAACACACTGTGGGCCCCAAGCCAGGACACCTTGGGTGTGCTGAGTCCCAGTCATGCATGCACGCACGCACGCGCACACACACACACACACACACACACACACACACACACACACACACACACACACACACACACACACATCCCTACCTTTTGTTTGCAACAGGACGAGGGGCTTCCTCTGGAACAAAAGGGAGCTTTTCTCTCCAGCGCAAAATGAACACGCTATCAACGCCACAGGACTCCATGGAACCATGTTCTTAAACAACATGTACTGTAAAGATGTAATGCAGTGAGAGTTAAGTCTGAGTAACATTTATATCACAGAGAAGCCTTGCCACCATTAACCTTTTAAAGAGATCTAAATGCAATAATCATATATCTCAAGACCTTCTACAGAAACGAATATTTCATCTCGGTGGAAGGAACTCTGGCTGTGTAGCAGCAGTATGGAATGATCTCTTGTTTAAGCGGAAGTTTTGCTCTCGTCCCCTGCTTCCAGACGGAAAGGGTCAACGTCCCAACCCATCACGCAAAATGGGGTGATGGATTCTCGCTGTGTGGCATACTTGAATGCAATATTTTCTATCCTCATGATAAAATGCTAGGGAAATTCTTTTTAAAATATTCAGACACGCACACACACACGCACACAATGATGCGGGACAATGCTGTTTGGTGATAGATTTCCTATCACAACAACCGCTTTTGTAGCTGTCTTATCACACGGAGGGTCTGAACCTTCTCTCCACTGGCAGAAATTATGTTACTTTACTCTTTAAGAACCATTATCATAAAAGGACGGATAAACAACAAGAACATGTCACTGACAATTAGCTCCACAGAGTGGTTTCCCATTGATTTATAATGCTAAACATTTCAGCTTGATCAACATTCTGTTTACAAGGAAGGGAAGGGGGGGGAGGCCCGTTTGTGATTTTTATTTATTTATTTTTTAAATAATGAAAATGGCTTTGTCTCTCCCTCTCCCTCCCTCTCTGCCCCTCCCTCTTTTAAAAACAAAAGAGGCAAAAAAATATTTGCCAACTTAAAGGAATCCTTACCAATATTAGTTATAAACCAGCTAGAAATGGCATTTGCATTTTTATAACCTTGTTACTTAAAAGTGAAAGAGGAGAGGAAAAGACCGGGTGATAGCATTCTCTCTGGGCTTTAATCCCAGCCTGAGCTCTTTATGCTTGAGAGCCCCTTATGATGCTGTAACTAACCTCAAACCTGGAACAGCAGGAGGGCAACAAACCTCAGAATACAGCAATGTCATGCTTTACAGGCATACTCGCCGCAACAGCATGAATGAGGGGGAAAAAAACCCGGTTGCCTAGGAAACACTCTGGTCTTAGTAATTATTACTGTAACTGTCTGCACACCCCACCTATAACAGAAATGAATAATAAATTATCATCATTGACTGGCAGCTCTCTGTTGTTGCTTCTGCTCACCACTGCTACCTACCGGCATGCAAAATTAATTACATACAAACAGCAGGGCCGTGATCCGAAGGAGGCCGAGAAGCTGAAAGAGGGAGAGAGATTTCTTCCATTGTCACTGGCGATGGGTGTTGCGTGTGTGTGTGTGTGTCCGTCCCGACTGCAGGTCCAGGGATTGGCCAGATTAGAGAAAAGGGAATTAGCTTTTCGCTTGTTCACGTTTTGAGCCCGGCAATGCAAGGAATGTGACGCTCACGTCACTTGTTGAGGTCATGGAAAAAGAGAGCATCTCTTTAAGCCGGAGGTACACAAAGTGTGACCTCAGGATTTAATGCTGCCCCACAAAGCTGTTTTGAGTGGCCACACAGACTCCCCTGCCACAACCGTCACCAGCAAAAAAATTAAGCCTATTGAGTGGACTACCGGCCACTGCCAGTTTTGTTCTGTGGGGTTTCTGCCATTTTTGAGGGCAGTCCGTGTGCCCTCCCCAAACCCAATGGGCCCTCCCCAGATTGAAATAAAGGCTGTTTTTTTAAAAAAACAAGTCCCATCTCATTTTGATATGTCTTGAGAAGTACTATACTATCCAACTCCGACACAATTTTTTTTTAAGTAGAAGAATGACAGGCAGAAGGCGACCTATTTTCTGAACGTTAAGGCTCTTCCATCAATTTTGAAGGTCTACTTATGGCCCCAAACAGATTACACTATCCATCTTGCAGGAAGACTTCATTGGCTTTTATGCCATCCATGTAAAGGCCATAGGTCTGGGATCAGTCTCCTTCCAGTGCTCTAGGTTTAATTCACTCATCGTCCCATTAGGAAAAGGCATGAATTCAACAGGGGTCGGCAAAATACAGCCTTATACCATATTTTTCACTCCATAAGATGCACCTTTCCATAAGACGCACCAATTTTTTTAGAACAGGAAAATATGTTTTCTTCGCTCCATAAGACGCACAGACTTTCCACCCCCGTTTTGTGGGGAAAAAGTGTGTCTTATGGTGTGAAAAATACGGTATCTATTGCTGGACTGCAAGCCCCAGTATTCCTTGTCATTGGCTGTGTTGCCTAGAGATGATGGGAACTGCAGACCAACATTCATCTGGAAGATAGCACTTGCTTTGTGTCCGGAGTACTGAATGTCCATTACCTTGCCTCTCCCTTATTCTCGTTTGAAAAGTTTAGGGGGAAACATGGTTTATACTTGTTTATACAGATACCAGGGAACTAGGCTTTTCTTTGGCTCCATTAAATACAGGAGAATCAGATTAGCTTTGCTTGGGAGTGATCTCCAGGTATGAGCATTTGCAGAAACTCCGCCCTAGCCTGGCCACCTCTATATACCATTTTTAAAATTATAACCGGACTACATCTGATTTTCTGGGTATCTGGATAAATGCATATGTTAACTTTCATTAAAAAACAACAACACTGGCTTATATTATAGAACCCGATCCAGCGTGAAATTGCTATAAATAAAACCCTGTCCAGTAGTTTTGATCAATTAAACTCCATAATTAACAAAGATACTCCATTCATCTTAGATTGTCTAATTTGCAGAAGAGTATTAAAGGACTTCGACTGGAATACGAGTTTGTTTAGAAATTAGAACACACTTGGTGATGCGCTGGATTTGATTTAAAAGACACAGTGGGAGTTGGCAAAATTCACATATCATGGGGTTAATGTGGGTTAGAACAGAGCTATTTGTAATACAAAAATACTGCATACCAAACACACTCACAGAATTCCTTTTAATCAGGCTCATATTTTGCAACATAAGTCACTGCTAAAATGAACAGTTAAAGCAGTTGTTTGAGACTTTTGTCAATTGATTCGCTTTTTGTTTATTTTAAATATTTATTGGCCACGATTCTGGGCCAAGTCCACCGAAAGTCATGGGAATCTGCTCTTCTTATATATCTTTTTAAGAAATGAATTTTGAAAAAAAAAACAAGTGTGGCTGGTGCTCAAAAGGAAGTGGTGTAGGAAGGTTAACACTGTTTACATTCTCCAGTGATTTCATATGAATGATATAAAGTCGTTAAGAAGAGACCAAGAAAGGAGATACTCCAACCTCCAGCTTGACTCATTTTTCCTAATAATAATAATAATTAACATTGAATTGATCCAATTCAAACTTATACAAACACTTTCAGGGTTTTCTAGGAATAGACTACTCGAGAGTGGTTTGACAGTTCTTCTTCAGCGATCCGCTCTGGGATTTTGCACCTTGCCCCAAACCACATTGGCTGTCCCTTCTCCCTACAAGGCAGAGTGGAGAACTGGACTCAAGGTGCAACATCTCACTGGGCTACCAAGATTAATACCCACAATCTTCTCTTGGACAAAGACGATTCTACCACCTTCGTCCAAGAAGCAGGAATCTGTAATCTTCCTAGGCAGCTTCTTGCCTGCTTAGTCCTTTATAGGAATACCAGGCAGATTTCTGGCAAGACATTTCCACTCTTGATCTTCACTAGAAGAATAGCAGGCCTTCAAGCTCTTGCAGACAGAACTGTACTCCTTAGGTCCCCAAGCTCTCTTTATTTCAGAAGATTAATTTAGGATGGGGAGTCATTTCACAGCTATTTCTTAAGAAACTGGGCATTCAGAGATACTTCCTCATCTACTGCAACTAACACAGAGATCTACTAACAGATTCCTTTTTTTTCCCAAGCCCACCCCTGCTTTGTAATCATCTGAACCCAGGCAGCCAGCCTGTCTTCTGATGTTCTGACATCAGCATGTACTTTTTGATGTCTCTAAACTCTGCCTTGTCTCTCACAGGGAGGGGCCACCTGAAACAGCATCTTGGTGGTATATTTTCCATGGCCCTGCCTGCCATCTAGTTCTATCTGATGAGTCCTAGAGGACAAGAGAAAAACAGGATCGATAGCATGATGTTCCTGCTTGGAACACTCCCATCCAGCACAACGTGCCGTCTTTCGAGGGAACTCCATGCTCCTTCTGCTCCCTCAAACAGGCACATGGATGTCAGTGGTATATGTGGTGCTCCTTTACCCCAACATATATCAAGTGTGTGTGTGGGGGTGTTATTTTGGTTGCACAGTGATTCCACACTTGGAGGATGAATTTGATGGCAATGCATAGAACAAACCGGTAATACTAAATATCCACCCTACGAGTCTTACTTGCGTGCAGCAGCCAGGACTACAGATTGTCAACCGCTGCAGGATTAAGTTCTGCAGACCTTACAAATGAGAATTGGAGAGGGAAAGGACACATATACAGAAGTTAACCTTCAGCCAAGTAAGCAGGATTTACAGCATGCCCGAATGACTGAGATTGGGACCAGCTTTCTCTAATTAACCAGCTCTGGTAGATTTGATTAGATCTCAAACCCTTTGTTATTTAAAATACATATTCATAGCACTATATTTTACAGATGCACTGTTCTGGTTACAAAATAGCTCCTACTTTTCTAGGACATAATTTCATTTTGTTTAGCCAAGAATTCATTAAAGAAGCTATAAATAACCTCCTTTAAATATTTAGCTGTGAATAGAGGGTGGACTGGCATTGATGGCTTATTTTAGTACGAACGCAATATGCTTTAGAGCCATAAAATCTACATTTCAACATGTATCAAGCTAATGATTAACACCTCCAATGAGGTTTGTGATATCTAATTACAATATGTGTATCAGCAAGCTTATGTCCCAATCACCATACTTGTCCAAGGAAGCAGTCTAGGGTGGTGGTCGGGAAAAAAACAGGATTAAATCCCATCATTTTTGGAACACTTGAGTCATAATATTGTAGGACCTAGTCATGGCTGTTATCTTATGTCTGAGATATTAATCTATCTACTTTGGCCAAGTATCCACACACAAAACAGAACATTCAGTGGAAGTAGCAGTTGGTTTCCCCCTTTGACTTGACAGTAATGAGATTGTGTCCCTAGTCTAAATTAAAGGAAGGGCTTGCTATGTTTCTTTCCAACAAAGAAAGGGCTATTTTGACCAGACAATGCCTAAATGTACCTACTCACAAGTAACTCACACTGCAGTGATTGTGACAACACCTGGACTGTGGTTTACTTTCCTCCAAGCCCATTCATTGAGTTGTATGGCCGA
This sequence comes from Pogona vitticeps, assembly GCF_051106095.1. Taxonomy (NCBI): domain Eukaryota; kingdom Metazoa; phylum Chordata; class Lepidosauria; order Squamata; family Agamidae; genus Pogona; species Pogona vitticeps. Next base: position 11,098,508 of record NC_135792.1, on the reverse strand, counting down.
GTGGGTCTATGAAACTTGGCTTTCCAAATATCTCTGTGCATTACTCGTTATTTTAAAAAAAGCCCAAGATAAACTCAAGGACAAAATGGGGGTGTGGCTGGGAGAATCTATGGTTTTTTAGAAGTCAGGATTCTTTTTTAAAAAAACAAACACCCAACACTTTAATCCTTACAGCCGAGGGATATATTTTATATCTATGTTAGATCATTTATTTTTGTTCCATTATAAATACATGGCTTGAGTGCTAAGGATAAATGAGAAACATAGGAAGCTGTCTTGTACTAGATCTGACTCTTTGCCCATTAGACAGGATTTACTTCTCCAAAGGTAAGTTAATATAGTATATAAAAGTTCATGGTAGAACATAGAGGAGGTTTTTGGGGTATACCAGACTCTGGATCTTGAGCAGTAAGAAATGCAAGATTTGCTCCCATCGATAAAAGTTGGAAGAAAATTGTGCTACCTGATCCAGGGCTACAAATGCTTGGCTGTCTTGTCCTTGCCACTCAATACAGCTGTCCAATATTGTTGGACAGCAGCTATCTATTATCCTACACAATGGGCTAACCTGGCCAAAGGTAACTGTACTTGCAGTCTACCCACACATGGGACAACCAACACAGTTTAAATGCTAAAACATTACCCAAAGGAATAACACCATCCTTTACATCACATTTCCATAGAGCATAAATTGCTATCCCTCCAGAAGGATCTAGACACAGTTATGCATGGCTAGATTTTAGTTCTTGTTATCTGTAATTGCATGCAAGGACAAGGAACTGCACAATTACGCTTCCTCGCTGAAGCCGGCAAGATCTTTTGTGGAGCTTTCCATAAGAGAATAGAAACAAGTGCTGTGTGTAAATTAAGCAAAATTGTGCCGTTGGTTGTCCTGTGCTTACTGTGTGTGCATGTGTAAAGTACTCAAAGGGAAGCACAGAGACTGCTTGTGCAAATTGTAGAGACCCTGATGAGAAAAATATTTTTTTGCAGTTAAGGAAGCTTGTGAGGCTTGATTATCCCTCACCCAATTGATTGCCGAGACCGCCTACATAGATAAGAACAAAGACTTTAGCAAGTAGTCTTTACACCCCAGTACCAGCCTTGTTGCCATTTGCCAAAGGAAGGTTTCTTCTGCACCAGCAGAAGTAAGAGTGGTGCTGTTTGTTCTGTTGAAGCAAATGGACTGAGCTGCCGTACCAATGCCTACTTTTTGAATCTACAGGACCATCTTACAGCTTGAATTCAAGCTGCAGATTCTGGAAGCCCACAGCCAATCAATCTCCTCTTGGAGTTGTCCTCAGGAACAGAACATTTTTAAATAGACAAAGACACAAGCCTCTCTCTTCAGGGTTATGGCATCATCAGTTCAGGGTTAAACTTTTCTCTTCATAAGAACATAATTTCCATTGGCATTAACAGAAGTTTGTGGCAAAAGAAAGGAAAAGAGAAGAAAGAAAGGTCAGAGATCACTGCAAAGAATTTGGACATGAGAAAAGATCTCTTCCCTGGTTTGTATTATGGCCCACAGGAAGGAACACAGCCTCAACATTTTGGTTGCGTCATTTCTTGTCTTTTTTTAATTGAAAAGTTCAATTTTACAAAATACCTTTTTTTCCCATCAAAGAAAGATCCCTGCAAAGTTATGTGAACATTGCATTCTGTTTCACAGATTCGATACAAGTGAAAATATCAGAGGCTTTTATGCTAGTAGGAAAGAAGTGATTCGTCAGCACAGACACCTAAAAGCAAATCCTACAAAAAAATAGGGGATATGAGTGAGTCTTAAAATGCTAAAGCAAGTAATGAAATATAATTGTTGGCTCTATTTGAAAGCTGCAAAGTTTCTTTCAAACGACCCATATGGTATGTTGAACATCACATCTGGTACAAAACTGCCTGTATTTAGGTTTAAACATACACAGAAAAAGCCTTATGAAGATTATTCTTTTGAAAATTATTCCAAGTGCTGTTATCGTAAGGCAAACAAGTACAAAGGTGCTGACTACATACAGGAGCATTAAGAAAATAAGAAGTTTGAAGTGTTTCCGTAAAGATTTTAAAAAAAGAAAGAAATACCACAACAAGAGGTCTAAACATGAACAATATCAAATCAACACAGGTTGCCATTTTATTAACTAGATGAAAGCCATCTGCACTGGGCATGAAAACCCAACTTCCATTGTCTAAGTGGGACCTAGTTTTTCTGTTGCATTCTGGCCGCTTTGAATTTTGACACCCTCTTTGCAGTTTCTTCTGAAGCTTCCGAGAGGACTTCCTCCGCTTTTCGCTCTGGGATGGTAGGCAGGACGGGGTGAGCAATCACTGGGTGTGGCACAGAAGCACCAGACAAAGGCTCCTTCTCAACAACAGTCCCCAAGAAAGCCTGCAAGAAACACCAAACCTCAGAAAGAGATCACCAGTGACATAAGTACAGACAGTCCTATCAATTGTGATTACCATACACCAACTTTGTTCCTGCTGCTGTTTCTTTAAGTCAAAAATTTCCAGAAGAAAGTTTTAATTAAACTGAAAAATCTGGCTAACTCAAATAAATAAATAAATAAATAAATAAATAAAAAGAACAAGAGCAAGAACATTAAGTGCTATATACTGTCATTCATGACTATATAGTAACTAGAACAAGTTTAAAGAACTTCCAGTCTTCAAGATGCTCTTCCATTTCTTTTGAAAATTCTTGGCTATAGTGGATGAAGATGATGGGAATTAGAGCCCAACATTTGGATGGCCACAGGTTCCCACCCCTGGTATAAAGGATTTTGAGCATGAACAAATACTGGTTTCTACCTCACACATATTCATATAAATAAAAATAATGTACTATACAACTGCAACTCTGGTAACAAACATGGCAACATCACTATTTTGATTTCTACCAGTATTTTCACAATATATTATATATGCATGGTTCAGTACCTTGGCGTTTCTAAATCATGTTTGGCACTTGGCATACAAGCTGGAAACCTCTATGTTGTCTATCTTTTCCTGTTATCACAGTTAAGGCATACAGTGGTGCCCCGCTTGACGATGACCCTGCTTCACGACGAAATCACTTAATGATGAGTTTTTTGTGATCGCTATAGTGATCGCAAAACAATGATTCCTATGAGGTTTTTCGCTTAATGATGAATAGTTCCCTGCTTTGGGAACTGTTTTTTCGCTGGACAACGATTAGAAACAGCTGATCAGCGGTTCTCAAAATGGCTCCCCGCTGTTTTCCGGACCTATTTCCAGAAGACAGCAATCAAAAATGGCTTCCCCTAGGGAGGATCTTCGCAAAACTAGCAGGTATTTTCCCCATTGGAACACATTAACTGGTGTTCAATGCATTCCAATGGGTTTTTTACTTTTGCATAACAATGATTTCGCTTTACAGCGATTTTAACAGAACGGATTATCATCGTCATGCGGGGCACCACTGTATTATAAAGAATTGGCCAGAGAAGCTCCATGTCTACTCAAGAGTTAAAGGAAATGTCTATTATCTATCTCTAATGAAAGCAACTGATACACAGAAGTGAAGTTAACTTTCGCCATGACAGATCCATATTAATCAACTCGTATAACAAAATAAAAATGTATTTAAAATGATGATTTACTCAGGAGAAAGGTGGCCTATAAATGAGATAAATAAATAACAATGAATGCATGTAGTGTGAGCTGGCTCACAGTGGCATTAGTTACTCAGGATGATTGGCCTAGAACAGGAGTCCTAGCAGGCTAGAAATGCTATCATAGAGCCTACAGAAATATCATTAGATTTCAAACAAGGTGCTCATGGTCTGCTGTCTTTGCATTGTCTGGGAGACCCTAATCAGCAGCTCCCCTTATTCTCAGAGGAGAAGGAAAAACACACCCATGCGAGTCTAACAGAGTTGATATACTACAGTGATCAAAAGTAGGAGATGGGGGTGGGGTGGGGGACAAATTTTAGTCTCAAAATGCCGTCGTTCATAAGAGTGTTTAAATACTATTTATTTAGTCCATCTACCTCAAGACAGTCTACTGACTGCAAGTGAATTATCAGGGTGTGATGTATCTGGAGTCTTTCCTAAGCCCCAGGTATTTAACCCGGGACTTTCTGCAGTACTGTATGGAGACCCATGCTTCCAGAGACACAAGAGTTTCTTCTTTTTCCACAAATCAATTTATGAAAGCCGGAATTAAAAGAGATGTCTTCCTGCCCTAATAATCTTTGCAAGAAAAAGAGAAGTCATCCTCTGTACCTCACAGGTTCCTGTCAAGGATGACAGTTTTCTCGAAAGATATTCCTGCTCCCCTTCTTCCTCTTCTTCTAAGATTCCTTCACTGTTATCACTGTAGGTAGCTTCATCGTAGCTCACACTTCTCAGAATTCCTCGTCTGTCATCAAACTCAGCAGCGCTGCTCTCACTGGTATCACTACAAACACTATTCTCCCGGCTTCGCGACTTCAGAATTGATTTACGAGGGACATATTCTCCATTCACAACATCAACAAAGATTCTGTAAAGGGAAATGTTAGCTTTAATAAACTGTTTGGGGTGGGGAAATAGGAAAATAGTAGAACCATGTGACAATTCATAATCAATTTCACTCTGTCTTTGATACAAATTAATTATGATGACTCTGCCTACCCAACTTTCTACTTGAAGCCTTTTAACGTAGATGGATTATCTTCTGCAACTTTGCTGTTGCCTCCACCTCTATTCAGATACTGCCCATCATCGCTTGCCATTAAAATAACAAACTTTCCAAGATGATTAATGAAATTCGTACTTTGTGAAACCAAACTAAACTGAAGAATTTTTTATAGGACACATATTCTTTTATTCTGATGACCAAGTCAGCCCTCAGGTACCAAACATAACTGTTTATACAGGAAGAATCTGAAAATGTCATGGAATTCATAGACTTGGCAGGGGCTGAGGCAGAAGCATAAATCACTGATGAGTCTTATTCAGCACTTTCTCTCGTGTTGGCTAATTTGAAGTTTTAGACCTCAATCTTTCCCAATAGGAGACAATGGACATTGAACCCAGCAGGCTCTGCACCAGAGACATGGGCTCTACCACTGACTCACCACTCCTCTCGTGGGACATTATCTGAGGCTTAAAAAACAAAATGGAAGATAAATAAAGGTATCAATGCAAGATGGGAACTGGAATATTCACAATAAGCAGCACATGTTTCATTTAGCACAAGTTTTCCTGTCATATGAAGAAAATGTTGAACTATACAGTGGTGCCTCGCTTAACGGGCGCCCCGTTTAATGACGAATCCGCATAGCGACGAATTTTTTGCAATCATTTTTGCGATCGCATTGCGATGGTTTAGATAGGAAAATATCGTTTTACTTTGTTTCGCATACCGCTCATCGCATAGCAATGATTTTCCAACAGCTGATCGGTCGTTCCAAAATGGCCGGCGGGTAAATAAAATGGTGTTTTCGCCCGGTTTCCTTGCTTACCGGGCAGCGAAAATGGCCGCCGTATGGAGGATTTTCGCTTTAAGGTGAGTTTTTTGCCCATAGGAACGCATTAAACGGGTTTTAATGCATTCCTATGGGTTTTTTATTTCCGCATAGTGACAAAATCGCTTTGCAGTGATTTTTGCTGCACGGATTATCGTCGCTATGTGGGGCACCATTGTACTTAATTACTATGCCACAGGTGACAATCTTTTTCTCCCAATTGTATTGAAGGGTCTCCAAGTCAAATAAAATTCCAGTTTGGTAAGAAAACAGAAGTATGGGAACAAAGGATACAAAGAACAAGTAACAATTTAAGAAGTAAAACATACTGTATTTGCTGGCGTATAAGACTACTTTTTTGCCCTGAAAAACAAGCCTCCAAGTGGGGGGGGTCGTCTTATACGTCGGGTGCAATTCAGTTGGGATAGACATAGTTGCCCATAGTGTCCTTCTGATGCTCGCCCGGTGCCCAGAGTAGCCTCCCGATGCCTGCCCACCACATTCTACATACCGTCCAGTATCGTGAGGACCAGTGGTAAAATAAATTAAACAAACACAGATTGCTACAATATAGGAAATGTCCAACACATTTTTAAGCAGCTGTCTCATTTAAACAAATATCTGGAAATACCAGGCCTACTACTATGCGATGTTCTCTACAGATGCACATTGATGGCCAAAAGGTATATATGCTGTACTGATTGCACAGCTGTAGTGCTCTGGCTCATGACAGACTCTTCTATACTTATAGAACCACACTTCATCCCAAAGGCCTTAGTACAGGAGCCATACCGGTAAATATCTGCTGGTGTTTTGATGTTGGGCAATTCTGTAGCTGAGTGTCCATTACCGTTGCTATTCTTCCGTTTCCGTTTTGCCTCCTCTTTCTTCTCACTGAATTTTAAAGTCGTATTTTTCCCTGTGTTTATTCGTACCTGAAGGAAAGACACATGTCACTTGTGAGTCATCAAGAGTTCTAAATAATCAGTTAATAATTTTTAATCAGGCGAGTTAGGACAAAGTCCCATTCTTAGTCGGACACATCCATTTAAAACTGAACACTACCCATCATTTCCACAGGTGATGCTACCTATTCAGTTGTCGCAGTTGTACATTTAGAGAGAGCAGTTAATTCATCTCCATCCTTTCTGTTGTCTCCTTCTCCACTTAGAGAGTGACTTGTCTGGCAGTTTAAAACTCCTGCTCAGGGATCTTTCTTGCACGTTGACCTTAAAGGTTAACAGAACTTTCTCCTATTCAGCCATGGTGCTCATTACATGGAGAAAGGGATGAGAGGGAGAAATGCAGTACATTACATCTCTGTAAGTTTGTTGATAGAACTAAGTAGAAAATGAATAAGGCTTGTCACGTGGCAACTGGCTTTGGACACACGTGCTAAACTATAGTTTAGTGTTATGTACAGAAGCCTTAGGCGTCTTTGTTCCCTCTACTCATTAGGGTAAGGTTATGAGGGGATCAGAGTTTTTTTGCTTCCATTCATAACCCACCATAGCTTTTTCTTATAGGTGATGCTGGAATTGCATTTACTCTTCTACAGGAGAGGATTTCTGTGACATATATTTTTTCCCTGCAGCCTACCGTATTTTTCGCTCCCTAAGATGCACTTCTCCCCCCCAAAAAAAGTGGGAGGGAAAGTGTGCGTCTTATGGAGCGAATACTGTAAAAATGGTGCAAATCCCCAGAGCCCATGCCGCTGTCATACACAGCTGGGCTCTGTACTCATTAGTAGCGCTGGTACTACAGGGCTTCCATAGCAGCCCTGTAGGACCAGCGCCGCTTACTGGACAGCTGGATCATATGACCAGCCAGACACCGGGAGAAGCAGAGAGAGAGGAGAGTGCCGCGAAGGGAGAAGACTCGTTCAGGTACCGTAACAGATACAATATTACAGAGGAATTTCTGGCTGGATTACTGGCTGGCGACATTAAGGGGCACGTATGGATGGCAGTATCAATTAAGGGGCACAACATGGATGACAATATGTGCATCTTATGGTCATCTTATGGAGCAGAAAAATATAGTATGTTTGAGCTCATGGGTGGGTTTGAGAGAGGCCAGATTACTCATAAACATGTTTGAATTATATAAGCCAAGGCCAATATATATATTGAAAAATAAGCCAAGGCCAGAAACTGCAGCTGAAAATACCAGAGATGAACAGCAGGATGGTTGGGGAGGCTTTCAGCTTGCTTCCCCTTCCAGCAATCTTGTGCAATCCTGCTGGGATGGGATAGAAAGCTGCTTCCAGAGCACTGAGGAATGGAGACAATAAAAGCTACTTCTGTCTCAGTGAACTAAATCAATTCTATTCTGCCACTGGTTGCATAGAAGCAACAATCCAAATCAACTCCAAGAGGGGAGATGAGAATCAGGGGCCCTGGTGATTGAATGACACATGCGCCTTGCCCTGAAGTGCTGAGTAAGACTAATCCTGGATCTTCCATGTTCACGCAAGAGCTCTTTTCAGGAGTCCAATAAAAGGGTTCCTTCAAACCCACAGAGTAGCCTACCCCAGGCCCCCTTTGGGTCTTGCATATAGAAATCTAAATCTGAAGAAAAGTCATGGAGACAACATCAGTCTTGCATGGATAGCATCCACACACCATCAAGAACTCTGCTTTTTGGAGAGGAGTAGAGTTGATTTTGAATTAGTTCTTGTTGACCTATGCTGGGAACATGACTACACATGTGGACTAGTTAATACCATGTATGTTACAAGCACCAGAATTTGTTACGCCATGACATGGAAAACAAAGGCCATTGCAACAGTTATGAAAAGGGGGAACCAAAGGCTCATTAGTCAGCAATTAAGGCAAAGCTAATTTTGTAAGAGGTTAAGAAGACAGGGCACCACAATACAGTGGTGCCTCGCTTAACGAGTGCACCGTTTAATGACAAATTTGCATAGCGATCAGTTTTTTGAGGTTGCTAATGTGATCGCATTGCGATGATTCCAATAGGGGGAAATTGCATTGCGATGATCGGTAAGCATTTCGCTTACCGATCTTCACATTGCGATGTTCTAAAAACAGCTGATCGGTGGTTCAAAAATGGCCGCCAGATCAGCAAAATGGCCGCCCGCAGCATTTTCGCGCCCTGCCCTCGCTTACTGGGCGGCGAAAATGGCGGCCGGATTGAGGATTCCCCGCATAGCGGTGAATTTTTCCCCAATAGGAACGCATTAAACAGAGTTTAACGTGTTCCTATGGGGTTTCCCCCCGCATAGCGACGAATCCGGATAGCGACATTAATCCTGGAACGGATTAACATCGCTATGCGGGGCACCACTGTACTTTCTTCCAGAAATGGTGTGATTTGTGCAGAATAAAGTACATTCTTGCTGTGTTTATCTGTCATTTTGTTCTTGTTCCTGTTCCACTGAAGCTTTGGCTGTTCTGACTCTGGATGGGCTAGCTCTATACTGGTGGTGCATCCAATCCAGTCTTTGAGGTTCTTTGACTACAGTGATGCCTCACAAGATGAAAATAATTCATTCCGTGAGTCGTTTCGTATTGCGAAAATTTCATCTTGCGAAGCGCAGTTTCCCATAGGAATGCACTGAAATTTAATTAATGTGTTCCTATTTGTCTTGCGAAGCACGGCCACAGAAAAAATGTGTCTTGCAAGTCACCAAAAAATAAATAAATCACAAAACGCTTTCGTCTTGCAAGTTTTTCGTTGCGCGAGGCATTCGTCTTGCAAGGCATCACTGTAATATGCTCTTCTTCTTCCTGTATTTCCTCACCCACTGTTTTTTTTTAAACAAAATAAAGATAAACATTCTTAATCAGCTAATTTTGGAAGTGTTGTGCAAATTATTTCTTGTTAACCTACACTGGGAATGTGACCACAAATGTGGACTAGTTAATTTTGTGTATGTTTTGCCCTGAACGATCAGTGGTCATTATTCATTTGCTTTTGTACTTCTTCACCAGAAATCTGAAATTACAGCTCGAACTTTATAGATCCAGTCTACAGCATACCTTGTTCATTAAGCTTTTATTTAAAAAAATAAATTAACTTTTTAAATGTTAGGAACATTATTCAATGTAAGCTGGAGTTCCCTTGGCGATAAGTAACTTGAGACATATCTTTAAGCATCAGCAAAACTACTCAGAAGTGAAAAAATTAAGTAAAGACCAGATCAATGCATGATGGTGCTTTGGTTCCCACCTCAGGCAGTGAGAGAGAGCTCACACTAATACTGATCCCTCTCCCTCTCTGGAAAGGGGTCCTATAAGAGGCACAGCAATGTGAATGCATCTTATCTAGTCAGGATTTGGACATCGGTTTATCCTCTGATTCATACAGCTGAACAAGAACAGCAAGTTGGACACAAAAATCCCTTCTGTTGTGCAAGTATCCAGAGCAGCAGTCCCCAACCTTTTTGGGACCGCGGACTGGCTGAGCCTCTGAGGAAGGCGGGGCACACACACACATGTGCACGCCTGCGTGGGTGTGCATGTGCTCTTGGGCGCATGCATGAAGCGGTGGGGAGCGCGTGTGCACCCGCCAGCGCTGGCATGAGCACTCCTCTACCCCTTTGCACATGCGTAGTAGTGTCTGGATGCCCGCCCCTTTGCATGCACACAAAGCAGCTGTGTGAAGGGGAGTGTGTGCGGGGGGTGAGAGGTCTGTGGCTTACTGGTAAGTCTAGTTTCACATTGTGAGAATACCTACCTAATCAAGGATTTAAGCAGTCTTTGGTATCATTGCGGTTTTCAATATAAAATTCTTTCTACATTTGATATTTTAGAGATAAATATAAGAATTCACGTTAGAGAGACAATTTCTCCTTTACCTAATCAGCCCAGGACAGTATGACTTTTTTATGTTTTAAAAATTATATTTTTACGTAAAAGGAGCTGTTTGATGACAGAGAAGAGCACCACAACATTGTTCATTCAATGATCTCCATTAAATGAATGCAACAGATGTTAGCAATACAAACCCTTTTAGGTTCCACAGTGTGGGAGAAATATATGGTCGGTACAGCATTCTCAGCAATGGCTAGATCATCCTCATCATCACTGCAATAATGATTTGAGCCATTAACTGGACCTCTGAACAATTCAGAGTTGGTAGCGTCTTTTTGAAAGTTGCCCTGAGTATTCGGTTCTTCTTTTTCATGAACCACATTCACATTTTTCGTTTTGTCTTCTTTCTCTTCTTCAGAGGAAGAAGCTTCTTCTCCGTTTGCCTCAACAGCATCAGAAATCCTAAACAGAAGATGTGGGGGAGGGTAAAAAGCCTAGGTCCAATTAAAAGGCCTTAAGCTGACACCTCACTGGTGTTTGTGCCTATTTTTAAATAATTTCCAGACGAAAACAACATTTTACATTAAGAATACAGGAAGACTATCACTCACATCAAGCTTCAATTCCTGGGGTGGACAAAATATGGCCGTCCTGATCTTTTCTTTTATAGCCCTAGAGAGCTTCATCCCAAGGCAGTGTAACTCGACCAACGGAGGGCCTGTGGCAATTGCAACCCAACAACACTGAGGGGAACTATATCCCCACCTTCTACCTCCATCCCGTCTAGTCAGTTCCTACACTGAGATGTTTCTGGGAAGCCAGCAAGGACAACAGGAAGCCAGCAACTCACTGTTGCTGTTTCTTTTCAGTAGTGAAATCTAGCTATCACATGTATGCGGGTTGATCAAACTTTACAACTCCTACTTGTCTCTCTGCTTTGGCACAGTAGGCAGCATGCCTGGCAATGTCACCTCCTTCCTCCTTCCCATCTCTCGTATGAGATTTTCCCCATTCTATGCTTATATTAAAAAGTGCCCATGGTAAAACGAAAGCATTCCCCATGACTGGCTTTAAATAAATGTTTTCATCCACCCGCCTGCCTGCTTCCTAGCTCTCTTCTTCTACACTACTGAAGGCTTTGGGAAACACTTTCTACTAGGCTTCCACCATGACACCCATCTGCTTAATTATCACAGACACATTCTGCTCATTTTATCCACCAACCACTGAAAGCAGATGGCAAATCCAGGTACAAAACAATAATGGAACCTAGGCTACTTCATGATACAATTTCACCTCTTTCTCAGATGCCACATCCCATTTACAGCAAATATCTTCTAGTGTACCCAATATTGTTTTGTTATTTGCCATCTCAGAACAAATCTGTACTGGTTTCATGCTGCTTTTCCTCGTTCTGTCTAAAAAATAGTTACAGGAATAATTGCTTAATGAGCTAGGATTTCTGGGAAGGATGACTGATCAGTGACAGACGAAACACATGTTGGATGGAGAAGATCCCAAGTTTAATGCCTGACATCCTCACAAATTTGCCCAAGCCCAAAGGACATTGAATGAGCCCAGTTCAGGCACCCACTGGTAAAATCTATTAGGGTTGGCAGGAACAAGACACAGCGCCTTCTGTGTGGTGACCTCTTCTTGGGAATACAGCATAGGTAATAGTGTAGATAACATTGGGAAAGTCTGAACAAATAATCTGATCTTGTACAATGCAGCTTCCTTCAATTATCCATGTTCCCCGAGTCCTACTCTTCACTGAGTTACAACTCCATAGGAAAGAATAACTTATTTAAGTCCATGGTGAAGCTATGCCTTCAGAGTTAGGCAGATGCCTCACTCTAAGTAAAGGTAGGCTCACATTCTTCAGTAGATAAATCAGATGGCTAAAATAAGGTATTGTACTTTGTGTGTATCCGCAAAATGGACTGCTGGTGGTCATCTTGTGATTTTATTTAAGCAGCATCCTGTAACACAATATGATTACAGATGTCCACTTTTCCTGGATAGAGGATGCTGAACTTTTCCATCTGCTGCAATTTGAAATGGAAAATGTTGCAGTAATGTAATGAATGTTATGTGACCACAGCTGTAATAATCACAGGTCAGATCCTCAAAATGCAACAGATTGGAAATGTAAAAATCATCAGTCTTACAGGAAGACAAGCAGCTAATGCATGTAAACTATCATGCTTTAAGTTACATTTTTAATGTTTTAACATTACTTTTAAAGCATTCTTTTTCAAAAATGAGCCATTTCTCAAAATGATTTTTTTTAGTGTTAGTGCGTCACAGCTACTTCATTGGCCAGGATCTTATTGGTTATTTAGGCCAGCAAAAATGCAATGATGTAAATTCTGGTCCTGAACTGTCACTAGTTAACGAGTTACTACTTGTATTCTTTGCATGCCAAGCCACACAATTTGTGTGCCAGAAGAAATACAAGCACAACTAATAGTAACTGGCCACTGCTGTTTATGCACCGCACATATTAATACACGACCAATAGTATCGAGGCCACTGTTTCCAAGCTGTGATTATCACGTACTATTCTTTGGGTCAGATTCAGCTAACCACGACATACTGCAAGAGAGCCTAAAGAGCTGCACCATGAGATATATTTTAGTTAGCCATACAGTCAGAAAATTTCAGAGGCCAAAACGATTTGCAAATAGAAATGGGCACAAACCGCCAGTTCATGCTGGTTCGCTGTTTGTCCAAACAGGTTTCTGGTGCTTCCCAGTCCCACCTCCTCTGGTGGGTGCCCACCCAAAGGCACAAGCCCCAGTGGGTACTGCCTCTGAGTGGGCACCTGCCAGAGGAGATGGAGCTGGGAAAGACCAAATACCTGTTCAGACAAAAAACAAACAAGGGGTTCATACCCATCGCTATTTGCAAATTAAACAGGTCCGAGACCAGTGAAGGCACAGATCATTAGTAACTTCCTCCCATTCCCATGACTATTAGATTTGAAGTAGTCACCGGACAGCGAAGCTATAATCCCCACTGTTTTTCCATCCCTTTGGACAAAGAGGTCACCCTGCAACTGTTTGGATACCTGTCAAGTTCACCAAGGATCTCTTCTCGCCTCTCAAGTTCATCAAGCCTGGCCCATAGCTCTTCTTCTGATTTCAAGTCCCTGCTGGATTTTTCATCAGCTCCATTTTCGTGAAGATTTGCCTCAAAAGCAAATGGTTTTGGTTTTGAATGAGGTTTGTGAGCAGTTCTGTGTTTTCCTGGGTAATTAAACAAAAAAAGAATGTGTTTTTTTAAAAAAATGTCATTACCAAGACAATTGAAAGAGAAAAGGAGGGGAAGTAATTGTTCCAAAGAAATCTGGATCAAAAAAAACCCCACAAACACACACAAAAAAACCACTCTTCTGTTTCAAATTACTACTGAAGTGTTTAACTAGTTCTGCCAATGAACCAGAGAATTGCCCCAGGGTAAGAGATGCCTGCTGTTATCTAAATGTAAAGGCACAACTTCTACCCCAAATCAGGGAACAATAACCCTGATACAGTGCAGCAACTGTGTATTTATTGTATCTTAGGAACCTACATGCCTCCTACTGAAAGGTCAGGACCAACAGCCTATTATTGTACTTTATGACAGTGGTTCTCCAAGATTTCAGACACAGGTCTCCCAGCTGATCTGGAGATGACAAGGACTGAATCTGGGACCCTCTGCATGTAGACAATGGACTCTGCTACTCAGCTGTGGCTCTATCAACAAAACAATTACAATAATTCACTGTGATCGTTTCTGGGACATTCACCTAACTCTTTACAGCAGAGTGCAGTCTATTTTGGGCACAGACACATGGAAAGTTCTGTTTATAATGCCTGGCAATTCTGCGTTTTACTCTTCAGAGAAGAACAGTTTCTTCTCTGTTCTTCTTCTGTTATTTATTTTTTAACTTGGTGGCAAGTATATCCGTCAATGCCTTATGTGCCTTTATTTGTCAAACATCCTTCCTACTTTCCGAAGGAATTACTTTCTGAAATAACCAATCACATTAGAAGTCAGTATAATAAAACAATCTGTCTTCAGAATTAGACCAAAGACCAGAAATACAAAACAATGGTTCCCACAGTTGCCTAGCCCATTTTTAAAAAAACAACTCACCTTTCGTTTCACTGTCACTACTTTCGCTTACTTCTCTAATATCAACGAAGTCGCCTGCTTCCTAATTGGAAAAATATTGAAGTAAGTAAGTACATCCGATAAGACAAATGTATAAAATGTCCACAGGTGGCACAAGGCATAGCAAAAATTTTAGAGAGACAGAATCAAGATTTCAGAAAAGATGAATAAGAGGAGAATTACTTAGAAAGATGAAAAGGGGAAAAATATATTAAGGTGGCCTTCAGTGTTGAAAGCATGTATATACCTAACTTCTGGGATTGTGGAGATAGCAATGGCTAAATAATTATATAAAGAAAATCTGTATAAAATGCTTTAGATAGCATCTATTATGTGTTAGGAACCTACCTATTCAGTTATTACTGCTATAAAATACAAAGTTCATCAATAAATGACCTCAAAATTGTATAAATTTGGATCCGAAATTAATTTTATTAGGTATGTTATTAGAGAATTTTGAGAACAATGTATACTATGAGAGCAGTATTATGATAGTAGCCAATACTGTATGCTAAATATATATTTATTTATTAGACTTATATGCCGCTGATCTAGACAATGTCTACTCTAAATGTTTAAAAAACACTAAGTGTTTAAAAAATGTAGTGTTATATAATTTATAATTTTAAACATTTAGTGTTTATACACTAAATGTTTAAAAAACTGTAGATTTTGAAGGGACAACTAAGAAGACACCAAGACGCAAAAAGACCCATGTGACACATTGTTTAACAAGCACAAATTGAATGTAGTTAGATTCAAAAACTAATAAAATGTTTTTTTTAAAAAAAGAAGACCAACTACTGCATTGCCACCTATTGTCCTCTATCATCAAGAGGCCTGAGAGGGCTTCACACATCTCATGCAGCCCCTGCGCCGGCCACATGATGAGCAAACTAAGGGGAGTCTCAAAAACAGTTTGTGATATCAAGGGAGTGGCGGGATTGCTAATGTTCAAAGAGAGAATAATATATCCATAATGCCGCAGTTTGGCGCCAACTTTACTGCTCAGGGCTCCATCGTATGAGGCCCCGAAATTTCTCTGTTGTATTGCATTAAGGCTTTAGCAAAGACCTCTGGCTACTTCACCAAAGGGCAAGCTTTAGGATTCTTCAGGATGGAGCTATGGCAATCAAAGGGTATCTAACTGCTACAGTTGTATAATTTTGTTATGCTAAAATGTTCTGCTGAATATATTCCAGTCCAAGGGGCCACCCAAACTGACCCTTTGAATGCTGGACCTTCAACATAATATAATTAGCACATAAAAACAGGAGCGGCTTGAGCTCTGTATGCTGATATGCATTTTATCTTTTTGATAATATATATAGAACAAGAATATCATCATCTTACAGCACTCATCTTCTGTAAATCTTCTGTAAATTCAACTCTGGATTCAAAATTCTTCATGACTTTCTGCAAATCACTCAACATTTTCCTTACGTCTGAAATGAAAAACAGTCACTATGCAAGAGAAAGCATATGCAAAATAAGAAGAGTACTAGCATTGTCAAGCTATTTCATACTGAAAATGCAATGTTTTCTATTTTCAAACAAATAACTCTCCCTTTCTGCCATTTCTGTGACCAACAGTGT